>NC_048567.1:80767292-81047292 GCF_013265735.2 Oncorhynchus mykiss | reverse complement strand
ATAGGATGTGGGGTCTAGTGGTTCATTTGGGATTGGACCTCTGACTCCACTGTCATTTAATAAGGATCGGACTCTTTTTTTTCATTTTTCACCTAAAATGACATACCCAAGTCTAACTGTCTGTAGCTCAGGAGCTAAAGCAAGGATATACATATTCTTGGTACCATTTGAAATGAAACACTTTGAAGTTTGTGGAAATGTGAAATTAATGTAGGAGAATGTAACACATTAGATCTGGTAAAAGATAACAGTTTTTTTTTGTACCATCATCTTTGAAATGCAAGAGAAAGGCCATAATGTATTGTTCCAGCCCAGGTCAATTTAAATTTTGGCCACTAGATGGCAGCAGTGTATGTGCAACGTTTCAGACTGTTCCAATGAACCATTGCATTTCTGTATCAATTTTGTATCAAGACTACCCAAATGTGCCAAATAATTTGTTCACTAATAATTCTTCATGTTCAAAATTGTGCACTCTTCTCAAACAATAGCATGGAAATTATTTAACTGTAATAGCTACTGTAAATTGGGCAGTGCAGTTAGATTAACAAGAATTTAAGCTTTCTGCCCATATCAGATATGTCTATGTCCTGGGAAATGTTCTTGTTACTTACAACCTCATGCTAATCAAATTAGTTTTTCACCTTTTAAGCTCAAGACTACAAGATCTACAATAAGTGTACTAAACATTAGGAACACCTTCACTTTCCATGACATAGACTGAGCAGGTGAATGCAGGTGACAGCTATGATCCCTTATTGATGTAGATGAAGTGGAAGAGACAGGTTAAAAATATACATTTTTAAGCCTTGAGACAATTGAGACATGGATTGTGTATATGTGCCATTCAGAGTGTGAATGGGCAAGACAAAAGATTTAAGTGCCTTTGAACGGGGGGGTATGGTAGTAGGTGTCATGCGCACCGGTTTGAGTGTGTCAAGAACTGCAACGCTGCTGGGTTTTTCACACTCAACAGTTTCCTGTGTGGATCAAGAATGGTTCACCACCCAAAGGACATCCAGCCAACTTGACACAACAGTGGGAAGCATTGGAGTCAACATGGGCCAGCAGCTCTGTGGAACGCTTTCGACACAATTTATAGGGTCCATGCCCTGATGAATTGACACTGTTCTGGGGGCAACTCAATATTAGGAAGGTGTTCCTAATGTTTTGTACACTCAAGATATGAGTAGCCTGACTCTGCAATGGAATTTTAAGCTATCTCAGTAAGCGCTACACATTTATACCACTACTTGATTAAATAACAAATAGCATGTGTTCTAGACCGTACACCATAAACATCTAGTTACAAAATATATAGACATTTCAGGATGTAATGAACAAGCTGAATGAAGCGTGAAGCGTCTGTCTCCCACCCACTGTACTGCCGTAGTCCTGTGAACTGACTCCACTATCCTTCAGGTGGCATAGCAGAGCTGTGTTGGCATTCAATGTCCCTGTCCATGCCCCTGTCCCTGTCCATGCCCCTGTCCCTGTCCATGCCCCTGTCCATGCCCTTGTCCCTGTCCCTGTCCCTACCCCTGTCCCTACCCCTGTCCATGCCCCTGTCCCTGTCCCTACCCCTGTCCCTACCCCTGTCCCTACCCCTACCCCTGTCCCTGCCCCTGTCCCTGTCCCTGTCCCTGTCCCTGTCCCTGTCCCTGTCCCTACCCCTGTCCCTACCCCTGTTCCCTA
This sequence comes from Oncorhynchus mykiss, assembly GCF_013265735.2. NCBI lineage: Eukaryota > Metazoa > Chordata > Actinopteri > Salmoniformes > Salmonidae > Oncorhynchus > Oncorhynchus mykiss. Next base: position 81,045,597 of record NC_048567.1, on the reverse strand, counting down.
ACCCTGTCCCTGTCCCTGTCCCTGTCCCTGTCCCTGCCTTCTGGCCTGTGTGTTTGTCTCTAGCGCCACCAGCAGGTTTAGATGTGGAATTCCTGGTCCTCCTCCCCTGGACGGAGTCATCACCTCATTAATGCTGTTAGAGCTGTCCAATTGGCCCGGGGCCACTCAGGGGCAGGCTAGCGCTGTTGGGACGTGGCCACTGCAGGGTGGAAGGCATGCTATGGGGGGAGGTTAGGCTGTTGGTTCTCATGGGAACAGGGGGCCGGCCTAATGTTGACACCTTGGAACTGACGTTGGCGGGGTGGCGAGGGTCTGCAGCTCTTTGAGTACACAGACACTACCGACAGATCCACAATACTGCTTCCCATATCTATCTTTATCCCTGTGTCCATGTCTGTCTCCTCTGCACCAATCAGAGCGTCCACATTGAGGCGAAAAGGCGGGATCAGGGAGGAGCTGAGGGAGTGGGAGTGGCTTCCATGGAGGGCGGGGCTTGGGGATGTGCCAGGGGAGGAGCAGGCAGAGCGGGAGCGAGAGCCACCAAACCCTGCCAGTCTGGGCAGGGAAAATAGGGAGCGGGTTCGACCAGTCCACCAGGCTTTAGAGCCAGCCTCCATCTCCTTCTCCTCCTCACAGACCAGGGGCAGGGAGGTCTGGGAGGCCTGGCTGGACCTGCTGTGGGTCTAGGGCAGAGGCAGGGTCCGGGAGTGGGACGAGTTACGCCTGTCCTGTAGGAGGCAGGCCACCGGCCAAATGTGTCCGCTGCCGGACAGAGTCATGGCTGGGTCTGCGGGTCATGGCTGGGTCTGCGGGTCATGGCTGGGTCTATGGGTCATGGCTGGGTCTGTGGGTCATGGCTGGGTCTGCGGGTTATGGCTGGGTCGCTTGCAATGTGAAAGTTGTGGGTTCGATTCCTGCGGGGGGACCTGTATGAAAATGAGTACACTCTACTGTAAGTTGCTCTGGACAAGAGCGTCTAGGGAAAAGGAATGAATAGACCATTTCAGTTTTCACATAGAAATAAATTGCATTTGCAAAGTATATCAAGAAACTGGGAAACATACAGTACTAGTCAAAAGTTGACACACCCACTCATTTAAGGTTTTTTCTTAATTTGTACTATTTTCTACGTTGTATAAAAGTAGTGAAGACATCAAAACCATTAAAAAACATACATGGAATCATGTAGTAACCAAAAAATTGTTAAACAAATCAACAAATATTTTATATGATATATTCTTCAAAGTAGCCACTCTTTGCCTTGATGACAGCTTTGCACACTTTTGGCATTCTCTCAACCAGTTTCACCTGGAATGCTTTTCAAACAGTGTTGAAGTAGTTCCCACATATGCTGAGCACTTGGTGGCTGCTTTTACTTCACTATGCAGTCCAACTCATCCCAAACCATCTCAATCCAAGCCCATCTGTAAATAGCCCATCCAACTACCCTCATCCCCATACTGTATTTATTTACTTATCTTGCTCCTTTCCACCCCAGTATCTCTACTTGCACATTCACCTTCTGCACATTCTACCATTCCAGTGTTTTATTGCTATATTGTAATTACTTCGCCACTATGGCCTATTTATTGCCTTACCTCCCTTATCTTACCTCATTTGCACTCACTGTATATAGACTTTTCTACTGTATTATTGATTGTATGTTTGTTTATTCCATGTGTAACTCTGTGTTGTTGATTGTGTCGAACTGCTTTGCTTTATCTTGGCCAGGTCACAGTTGTAAATGAGAACTTGTTCTCAACTTGCCTACCTGGTTAAATAAAGGTGAAATAAATCAAATAAAAATAACAAATCTCAACTGGATTGAGGTTGGGTGATTATGGAGGCCAGGTCATCTGATGCAGCACTCCATCACTCTCCTTCTGGGTAAAACAGCCCTTACACAGCCTGGAGGTCATTGGGTCATTGTCCTGCTGAAAACAAATGATGCACCCACTAAGCGCAAACCATATGGGATGGCGTATCGCTGCAGAATGCTGTGGTAGCCATGCTGATTAAGTGTGCCTTGAATTCTAAATAAATCACTGACAGTGTCACCAGCAAAGCACTTCCACACCATCACACCTCCTCCATGCTTCACGGTGGAAACCGCACATGCTGAGATCATCCGTTCACCTACTCTGCGTCTCATAAAGACACGGCCGTTGGAACCAAACATCTCACATTTGGACTGATCAGACCAAAAGACAAATTTCTGTGTGTGTGTGTGTGTGCGTGCGTTCGTGTGTGCGTGCGTGCGTGCGTGCGTGCGTGTGTGCGTGTGTGTGTGTGTGTGTGTGTGTGCGTGTGTGTGTGTGTGTGACTGTTAGGGATTGGTTATCTTTCCATTAGGTAGAATTCAACATGACTTTGATGACAGAAGCTGCTCTGACGACATCACACATGGGTTATGTATATATAATTATTTCCTTGATGCCCATGTTTTTAAAAAAAAGCACATGTATTTCAATCACAACAATATCCCTATATCACTGATCCCAAGTCAGCCTGAGCCTAAACCCTGAATCTAACTGCTCTGTTAGCACAACGCTCTGGACTGGTTCAAGGTCAGTGCGCGGGAGGGAGTACTCTTTCATCACATAAAGGAAATCAATGGACCCCCCTAAACTCCCCAATAAGTAGAACATTTGATTTCCTCTTAGAACGATTAGAACCTATTCACTTCTAACATATAATTTAGTTTGGGAGAAGAGAGGCAGTATACAGCAGAACAACATTCTCTAAAACTCCTTAAGCAAATGCTTGCTTTTGTTGCCCCCATGTGGTACAGGGAGGTACTGCCATACCGACTTTTGATACAATGTTAGGCTAGAATGTGTGATGACACATTCTATTACATTGTACAATGAGAGTATCATGTTTTTAGACACCTAAAACAATATACACAATGATTCCATTCACAACTTTCTGCGATAGTGCTGGCTTACCCTTTAAGACCTCATAAACTTTTACAGATGCACCATTGAGAGCATCCTGTCAGACTGTATCACCGCCTGGTACGGCAAATGGACTGCCGGCAACCGCAGAGCTCTCCAGAGGGTGCGGTCAGGCCAATGCATCACCGGGGGCAAACTTCCTGCCCTCCAGGACATCTACAGCGGCCGGTGTTACAGGAAGGTCAAGAAGATCATTAAGGACCTCAGCCACCGAGCCACGGCCTGTTCACCCCGCTACCATCTAGAAGATCATCAAGGACCTCAGCCACCCGAGCTACAGCCTGTTCGCCCCGCTACCATCCCGAAAATCATCAAGGACCTCAGCCACCCGAGACACGGCCTGTTCGCCCCGCTACCATCTAGAAGATCATCAAGGACCTCAGCCACCCTGCGCTACAGCCTGTTCGCCCCGCTACCATCCCGAAAATCATCAAGGACCTCAGCCACCCGAGCCACGGTCTGTTCACCCCGCTACCATCCAGAAGATCATCAAGGACCTCAGTCACCCCACTACCATCCAGAAGATCATCAAGGACCTCAGTCACCCCACTATACCATCCAGAAGATCATCAAGGACCTCAGCCACCCGAGACACGGCCTGTTCACCCTGCTACCATCTAGATTCTAGAAGATCATCAAGGACCTCTGCCACCCAAGCCACGGCCTGTTCACCCCGATACCATCTAGAAGATCATAAAGGACCTCTGCCACCCGAGCCACGGCCTGTTCACCCCGCTACCATCTAGAAGATCATCAAGGACCTCAGCCACCCGAGACACGGCCTGTTCACCCCACTACCATCTAGAAGATCATCAAGGACCTCAGCCACCTGAGCCACGGCCTGTTCACCCCACTACCATCTAGAAGATCATCAAGGCCCTCGGCCACGGCCTGTTCACCCCGCTACCATCTAGAAGATCATCAAGGACCTCAGCCACCTGAGCCACGGCCTGTTCACCCCGCTACGATCTAGAAGGCGAAGGTAGTACAGGTGATGCAAAGCTGGGTCAGAGAGACTGATAAACAGGCTTCTATCTCAAGGCCATCAGACTGTTAAACATTTACCACTAGCCGGCCTCTGCCCAGTACCCTACCCTGAACCTTAGTCACTGTTACTATCCGCCTACCACTCGGTACTCTGCCCTGCGCCTTAGAGACTGCTGCCCTATGTACATAAACATGGAAAACCAGTCACTTTAACACTGTTTACATACTGTTTTACCCACTTCATATGTACAGTATATACTGTGTTCTAGTCATGGTTCATCCTATATAACTACTGTCTATACTCACTATACTATATAACTACTGTCTATACACACCTCCTATATAACTACTGTCTATACTGTCTATACACACCACCCTATATAACTACTGTCTATACTGTCTATACACACCATCCTATATAACTACTGTCTATACACACCATCCTATATAACTACTGTCTATACTGTCTATACACACCATCCTATATAACTACTGTCTATACACACCATCCTATATAACTACTGTCTATACTGTCTATACACACCATCCTATATAACTACTGTCTATACACACCATCCTATATAACTACTGTCTATACACACCATCCTATATAACTACTGTCTATACACACCATTCTATATAACTACTGTCTATACACACCATCCTATATAACTACTGTCTATACACACCATTCTATATAACTACTGTCTATACACACCATGCTATATAACTACTGTCTATACACACCATGCTATATAACTACTGTCTATACACACCATGCTATATAACTACTGTCTATACACACCATCCTATATAACTACTGTCTATACACACCATGCTATATAACTACTGTCTATACACACCATCCTATATAACTACTGTCTATACACACCATGCTATATAACTACTGTCTATACACACCATCCTATATAACTACTGTCTATACACACCATCCTGTATAACTACTGTCTATACACACCATCCTATATAACTACTGTCTATACACACCATTCTATATAACTACTGTCTATACACACCATCCTATATAATTACTGTCTATACACACCATCCTATATAACTACTGTCTATACACACCATGCTATATAACTACTGTCTATACACACCATCCTATATAACTACTGTCTATACACACCATCCTATATAACTACTGTCTATACACACCATGCTATATAACTACTGTCTATACACACCATCCTATATAACTACTGTCTATACACACCATCCTATACATAAACATTTATTTTCAGGACTCTGACATTGCTCGTTCAACTATCTCTTTCTTAATTTCTTTCTTTTATTTGTATTTTGGAGATGTGTGTTTATTGTTTTGTATTGTTAGGTATTACTGCGCTGTTGGAACGAGGAACATAACCATTTCCCAACACTGTGATAACATTTGCATAATGTATGTACGTAGCCAATACAAATTTCATTTTTATCCCCAAATGTCACCAGTTGTGAACTAGACATGTGTTTTTTTTTAGTATGTAGGCTCTGCGATGGCCCTCCGTCTTCCTCCCTCTGCCTTTCAGCCAGATCTCTTTTGGTTATTTGGGGATTTGTTGTAAATAAGCCCAAGTGTTGTCCAATTGGTAGAGAGGGAGATAAGAATGTAACATAAAAACACCACTCCTTCTCACTGGTCTGGTAGAGAGAGGGGGTGTGGTCTGGTAGAGAGAGGGGGTGTGGTCTGGTGGAGAGAGAGGGGGTGTGGTCTGGTGGAGAGAGAGGGGGTGTGGTCTGGTAGAGAGAGAGGGGGTGTGGTCTGGTAGAGAGAGGGGGTGTGGTCTGGTGGAGAGAGAGGGGGTGTGGACTGGTGGAGAGAGGGGGTGTGGTCTGGTGGAGAGAGAGGGAGTGTGGTCTGGTGGAGAGAGGGGGTGTGGTCTGGTAGAGAGAGGGGGTGTGGTCTGGTGGAGAGAGAGGGGGTGTGGTCTGGTAGAGAGAGAGGGGGTGTGGTCTGGTAGAGAGAGGGGGTGTGGTCTGGTAGAGAGAGAGGTGTTCCTTGCACCTCTTGGACTCTTGACCTCTTGGTTTCTCTTATTACATAATTATTATCCAAGATACTCCTGACCATTACACATAACCGAGACTATCACTGGCATCACATGATGCTATATTGTGTTACAGCAACTCCCACTGTTTCCACAGAACTCTTGAGTGTCATGGTGACCTAGGTCTACTGGATCACAGTAGTTCAGATGAGAATTTCAATTAACACCCTTCCTTCCTTGCAAGCGGTGGATTATTCAAACACTCAACCACTCTGATCGATTTTCAAATAATAAATATGTTATATATATTTCCACACTATGAGGTTGGAATAATACGGTGACATTTTGAAAATGATAATAATACCCTTTTAGTGTAAGAGCTGTTTGAAAAGATTTCAGCATGTGGGATGGACTTTTGGCCTGCCTGATGACATCACCATGTTAATCGAAAACAATCCCAGGCTGAAAGGTACTTACTTAATGGTTACCCAGAAGTGATTTGATATTGAGATGAAAACAGTCGCGTTGGACTTTTAAGTGAATCGCAATTAGTTGCCACTGCACATCAGAAGCCGAGAGGCAGCAGGTTCCTGACAGACCAAATATAAAAGCTGTGGTCTATTTTAGGGCTCCGGTTGTCCTCTTTATCACAAGGAGAATGTCAGACACAAGAATATGCAGTCTGATCTATGATGACGTTCAATTAGTCTGATCCACACAGACAACTACAGAATAAAAGTTGTCTGTGTTTCTTCTGATGGAGAGTGAAAATAAATGTTGCGTAGGATGAAGCTGTGCTCATCTGTTAGTTTGCAGAGTTATAGCCTAAGATAAGATACAGATGAACTCAAAAATCAGTTTTAGTGATTGATGATTGGACAAGTTTATGTCCAAATCACTGCTGTAAAATGAACCCACTGCCCCAGTGGGTAAAAAGGGGGTGACTTTTGATGCTTTTAGGACAACTGGGAGTTCGGGGGGGGGGGGGGGGGGGGGGGGGGGGGTCATGACTTCAGCGATCTCCAGGTCGGAAGTCTAGAAAGATATCAGAGTTTCCGATTTCCAATTCCGAGTTGGGAGGACGATTAAAAATATTTTTTCCTATTGGTGCTCTTTTTCTTTCTCTCGAGTTCCCAGTTGTCTTCAATGGACTAACTTGTTCTGAATGCGGCATTTATCCCGGTGATTTAAACTCGTTGAACCTTTTTTATTTATTTTGGACGTGCCCCCGGATTTGATTGGGCAGCACGAGGCCAACGCCTTCTGACAGCTTCGTCAAACATAAATTAGCCACAACCGATAGGATTTTGTCAACGTGACTGGAACGATTCTCGCATGGTCTCAACAGGACTGCCTGTAGTGGGTAATATAAAGCCGACCACGGGTTCACCGGCGTTTGTAGAACTTGATCACCGCGGATACGAACAGAAGGATGTCCACAGCGTCTTACTCGGAGAGGGTCACAATGGGGCCCCTGGTCGCAGCTATCGATCAAGGCACAAGCTCGACGAGGTTTCTGGTAAGTTGGCAAAGTCACAGCAAGCCTCTGAGTTCTGATTGGGTTGCGTTCTCCTGTTTTTCAAAAACCTCTTAAATGTAACTTCGTGTAATCCCCGAAAGTAATTATTTATCATGAGAACCATCAATAACTAGTGATTAAAAAATATATATATATAAACAGTTCAGTTAAGAACAAATTCTTATTTACAATTAAGGCTTTGTTCAGGGGCAGAACGACCGGTAAAAACCTTGTCAGCTCGGGGATTCGATCCTGCAACCTTTCGTTTACTGGCTCAACGTTCTAACTAGGCTACCTGCCGCCCCAATCCATACTCCAAGATTACAATCTCACCTTTCTGTACATTTTTTAAAATAAATCGTTGAGTCACTTTTGAAGACACAAGTACAAATATGATTTATTTTGTATTAAATATTTTATGACGTATTCCCTATTTAACACTGTATGAATAAGGTTTGGAATTACTTGTATGCTTTCTAAATATAGTATAATGAAATTTATAAAACCACAAACTGTAAAAATGTCACCTTCCTTACAACTGTAAAATACATGTTTTAGTGTTTAGAGAAAAATGTGCATATTTTCTGAAGGTATCTCTTGTTCACATTGGTGAGGGCAGATGTTTTGAGCATCACACAGAGCTCTGGAGTGGCGTCCTGAACTCCAAAAAACAAGTTTTTGTTTAAAATCTATGAATATATATTTTTTGATTTAATGGCTATAAATTGATCTCTGACTGTACTATAGTGACGAATCCACTCTTTCCTGCTGTGCTACGATAAGGATTTCAGGCTATGTCAGTGGCTGTGAAGTAGGGGTTCAGACAGGAGAGCAAAAAATATACTACTGTATCCTTGGGAACCAGGGCTATTACTCAATGCAAGCCATTTCCATCTACGGTGTCCACAGATCAATTTAGAAGTGAAAATGTCGATCTGAACCGGTATCAGAACCACACAGGTCCCCTAAACGGGGGACTTTACATCTAATAGGTTTTTAAAGTAAACCGTTGTTTTCGTCCTCATGCTAGTAGCCACAGCAGCCATAATGGAATGTCACGTTGAACAACAAAGGAGCTGATTGGCTGACACTGCCATTCTAAAATGGCTGCTCTGGCTTCTGGTACCTAGCATGAGGATGAAAACAGCAGTTTACTGGGAGAAAAAAATAGCAGTTGTCCAATGTTCTTTGTGTAACAGTTGAGCTAATGGGACAATTCAGAGTACAACTCATTTCTCATCCCTGGATTGAGGTATGTTTTCTGAGCCACGTCTTGCTCCGTGGTGTCTACACAGGAAGACTGTCCGACCCCCTAGAAGACTGTCCGACCCCCTAGAAGACTGTCCGACCCCCTAGCCCAATATTGGACTATAGAAGCCTAAAGTTACTCCTTATCGTCCAAGGACCTTACATGTCCTGTTAAAGGTGAATTGGGTCTGGAAGCCAAATCCTCCATCTCTAAACGTGAATCGATTCTCAATTTCAGTACTGTTCTAGAAACAAAACCCCTCTACTTTCATATCACGTCCCAAAATATTTTCACCAATGCAACAAAAAAAAAACACACTTACGCTGACTGTTTTTAAACAGGTTACTGTAGGTTGCAGCTGACCAGTATTTTTCACTGACAACACGTTTGTGGTGTCTTGTCTTCCATTTTACACACGTGTTCAGAGACTCGGATAGCTAATTAACACAGGTAGTCCACTCTCTCATTCGTCTGTTTTCTGTAAACAAGAGCTGTAGTAACATGGAAATACACTGAGCGTGCACAAAAACATTTAAGGTGTCGAAAGCCTTCACCAGGGATGTTGACTGCAATGCTTCCCACAGTTGTGTCAAGTTGGCTGGATGTCCTTTGGGTGGTGGGCCATTCTTCATACACACGGGAAACTGTTGAGCGTGAAAGATCCAGCAGTGTTACAGTGTTCTTGACGCCCTCAAACCGGTGTGCCTGACACCTACTGTCCTACTTCGTTCAATGGCACTTAAAATATTTTGTCTTGCCCATTTCCCCCTCTAAATGGCACACACACAATCCATGTCTCATTTGTCTCAACCCTAAAAAAAAAAAAAAAAATATCCTTCTTTAGCCCGTCTCCTCTCCTTCATCTACACTGATTTGAAGGTGGTCTCCATAAGAGATCATAGCTTTCACCTGGCCAGTCTGTCATGGAAATAGCAATTGTTGCTAATGTTTTGTCCACTCAGTGTGTGTGTGGCCGTGTGGGAACCCATATGAAGGTGTCGATTTAACCTCTTGATTTTTGAAAATGATTTCTAAGGGCCTTATGCCTCCAAAACCAAGCGACTCTTTAATGAAGGGGCGTGGTAATGAAGGGGCGTGGTAATGAAGGGGCGTGGTAATGAAGGGGCGTGGTAATGAAGGGGCGTGATAATGAAGGGGCGGCAGGTTAGAGTGTTGGGCCAGTAACAGAAAGGTTGCTGGATCCAATCCCTGAGCTGACAAGGTAAAACATCTGCCGTTCTGCCCCTGAGCGAGGCAGTTAACACACTGTTCCCCTGGTGTTGAAGACATGGGTGTCGATTTAAGGAAGCACCTCTCTGATTCAGAGGGGAGGGGTTAAATGCGGAAGAGACATTTCAGTTGAAAGCATTCAGTTGTACAACTGACTAGGTATCCCCCCCCCCCCCCCCCCCCCCCCCACAGAAGACTCCCTCATCCGGTGACTTGTGTGTAATATAATGGAACAAGTGTGTAATGTAAAGGGCAAGTCCGACTTTGTCCGACCCTAGTGCCACTGTAAGCAGGGTTGATGTAGATAGTCATTCTTTAAGAGGGTCTCTGATCTCTCACCATTTGATCACTACCTTGGTGGCAGCACTGGGATAACACCCCCCATCCCTGCATCTTTATACCTCTACCTGAATAAACTGTGAAGAGCTACTGTTTCACTTGTCTTGGTTAAACAGGAAGCTGTCCATTTTTTGTTGAAGGCGTTACCTTTTTTTTTTTTTTTTTACTCGTCCTGTTGTGATGTAAATATGCACCAATGTTCCAGGCGACGTGACGTTCTGGACATCCAGTCTTGGACAATGTTTCTAACTCTCGTCAAAATGTGTGTAACAACATGTAGCCTACACATTAACTACTATCCTATGGGTGAGAGGTCAAGCACTCCTTTTTTTCAAATGGTCATAGAGGACAGGAGTCCAGCTGGCTATTTAACATGTAAAAACAATGAAGTAACACGTTAATGAATAATTGTTGAACAAAACACACCTTCAGTATCTGGGGGGAAAACCTGACGATCTAAACCACTATGCAATTTGTCTTTCCCGGACTGTAAAACAATGCAAATTACACATGTTGTGTAATTTTGTTAGATACTACTACTAGTTAGATTATTACTGCATTGTGGGGGCTAGAAACACAAGCGCTTCATTTACACCCGCAATAACATCTGCTAATCACGTCTATGTGACCAATAAATGTTTGAGTTAATTTGCTTTAGTGATTATTTCAAATGAGCCTCACTTTTCACACTATTTTATTACTCCTGTAAATTCCATGGTATCTACTGCTGAGGACCGTTATCCATCTCTCAGGTAGTTATGTAACACCTGACCGTCGTCCATCTCTCAGGTAGTGATGTAACACCTGACAGTCGTGCCAAAACAATGTCTGCTTTGTTTATCTGTCAACATTGTTTGCTGGCATGATCAGAGTATATAAAAAAAAAGAATGTGAAATGTCAGATTTAATAGTAGTGAGAATTATTTCAGCTTTTATTTCTTTCATCACATTCCCAGTGGGTCAGAAGTTGACATACACTCAATTAGTATTTGGTAACATTGCCATTCATTTTTTAAACTTGGGTCAAATGTTTCGGGTAGCCTTCCACAATAAGTTGGGTGAATTTTGTCCCATTCCTCCTGACAGAGGAATGTAACTGAGTCAGGTTTGTAGGGCTCCTTGCTCGCACATGCTTTTTCAGTTCTGCCGACAAATTTTCTATAAGATTGAGGTCAGGGCTTTGTGATGGCCACTCCAATACCTTGACTTTGTTGTCCTTAAGCCGTTTTGCCACAACTTTGGAAGTATGCTTGGGGTCATTGCCCATTTGGAAGACCCATTTGCGACCAAGCTTTAACTTCCTGACTGATGTCTTGAGATGTTGCTTCAATATATCCACCTAATTGTCGTCCCTCATGATGCCATCTATTTTGTGAAGTGCACCAGTCCCTCCTGCAGCAAAGCAACCCCACAACATGATACTGCCACCCCCTTGCTTCACGGTTGGGATGGTGTTCTTCGGCTTGCAAACATCCCCCTTTTTCCTCCAAACATAACGATGGTCATTATGTCCAAACAGTTCTATTTTTGTTTCATCAGACAAGAGGACAAAAAGTGTGATCTTTGTCCCCATGTGCAGTTGCAAACCGTAGTCTGGCTTTTTTTATGCCAGTTTTGGAGCAGTGGCTTCATCCTTGCTGAGCGGCCTTTCAGGTTATATCGATATAGGACTCATTTTACTGTGGATATAGATACGTTTGTACCCGTTTCCTCCAGCATCTTCACAAGGTCCTTTGCTGTTGTTCTGGAATTGATTTGCACTTTTTGCACCAAAGTATGTTCATCTCTAGGAGACAGACCGCTTCTCCTTCCTGAGCGGTATGATGGCTGCGTGGTCCCATGGTGTTTATACTTGCGTACTATTTGTTTGTACAGATGAACCAGACTTGTGGAGGTCTACAAAAATGTTTTTCTGGCGTCTTGGCTGATTTCTTTTGATTTTCCCATGATGTCAAGCAAAGAGGCACTGCGTTTGAAGGTAGGCCTTGAAATACATCCACAGGTACACCTCCAATTGACTCAAATGATGTCAATTAGCCTATCAGAAGCTTCTAAAGCCATGGCATAATTTTCTGGAATTTTCCAAGCTGTTTAAAGGCACAGTCAACTTAGTGTTTGTACACTTATGACAAGTCCATCATATTCATGGCTTTTTGAAAGAGCTCACAGAGCTTGTTTCTTCATCCACAGTGTTATTTCTTCAGACTGTTACAGAAGCGCTTGAAAATGATGTCTAAGATTATCATGGAAAATATATGCTAAAATGCTTTTCTCATACATGGCAGTACTGTTTTTTAAATGCATTTATATATTTTTTGATAAGTGTTCATTAACAATATGTGAATAGTCCTGGAGACGGATCTAAATCATTTTCATTGGTAGCACTGGTGCAAAAGTTAGGAGCACAACATAAAATCTAGGCGTGCCAGAATTTATATCTATTTTTAATTGATTGAGATATAGCATATTGGGCCTAGATCTATCCTATACTGACGAAAAACATAAACGCAACATGTAAAAGTGTTGGTTTCATGAGCTGAAATAAAGAAATCACAATTTTCGATTTGCACCAAAAAAATGTATTAATCTCAAATTTCATGCAGAATTGTATTTTTAATGATTGTTCGGTAGCATTTCTCTTTAGCCAAGAGAATCCATCCACCTTACAGGTGTGGCATATCAAGAAACTGAATTAACAACATGATTACACAGGTGCACCTTGTGCTGGGGACAATAAAAGGCCACTTTAAAACGTGCAGTTTTGACACAACAATGCCACAGGCATGCTGACCGCTGGAATGTCCACCAGTGCTGTTGCCATAAAATTCAATGTTTATTTCTCGACCCTAAGCCCCCTCCAATGTCATTGAAAATTTGGCAGTATGTCCAACTGGCCTCAACTGCGGACCACCTTTATGGCGTTCTGTGGTTGAGCGGTTTGTTGACGCCAACGTTGTGAACAGAGTGCCCCGTGGTGGCAGTGGGCTTATGGTATGGGCAGGCATAAGCTACGGACATTGGACACAATTGCATTTTATCGATAGCAATTTGAATGCACAGAGATACCGTGATGAGATCCTGAGGCCCATTGTCGTGCCATTCGTCTGCCGACATCACCTCATGTTTCAGTATGATAATGCACAGCCCCATGTCGCAAGGATCTCTACACAATTCCTAGAAGCTGAAAATGTCCCAGATCTTCCACGACCTGCATACACACCAGACATGTCACCCATTGAGCATGTTTGGGATGCTCTGGATCGACGTGTAGCACCGTGTGTTCCAGTTCCCTCCAATATCTAGCAACGTTGCGCAGCCATTGAAGAGGAGTGGGGACAACATTCCACAGGCCACAAAGAGCCCTCATCAACTCTAAGTGAAGGAGATGTGTCGCGCTGCATGAGGCAAATGGTGGTCGCACCAGATACTGACTGGTTTTCTGAAGAGAAAAAAAAAAAGTGTGATCAACCGATTCACATCTGTATTCCCAGTCGTGAAATCCATAGATTAGGGTCTAAAGAATGTATTTTAATTGACTGATTTTCCTTATGAACTGTAAATCGGTAAAATCATTTGAAATTGTTGCAGGTCACTTTAAAAAATATATATTTTTGTTCAGTATAATCTGATTTTTTATTTTTTTAAAGATCACTTGCACAGTAGGAACAACTCTAACTCTTGTCGCTCCTCTCCTCAGGTGTTCGATTCTAAAACGGCAGAGCTGCTTAGTCACCACCAGGTTGGGATAAAGCAGAGTTTCCCTAAAGAGGGGTGAGTGCCCACACCGCACACTGCAATACAGTCCGCTTGCAAGGCCCAGTAACAATACTTTTATGAGCATGCCTTCTATTCTCCTCCCCTCTTTCTTTTAACCTTTTATTTAACTAGGCATGTCAGTTAAGAACAAATTCTTATTTACAACGGCCTAGGAACAGTGGGGTTAACTGCCTTGTTCAGGGGAACAGTGGGGTTAACTGCCTTGTTCAGGGGAACAGTGGGGTTAACTGCCTTGTTCAGGGGAACAGTGGGGTTAACTGCCTTGTTCAGGGGAACAGTGGGGTTAACTGCCTTGTTCAGGGGAACAGTGGGGTTAACTGCCTTGTTCAGGGGAACAGTGGGGTTAACTGCCTTGTTCAGGGGAACAGTGGGGTTAACTGCCTTGTTCAGGGGAACAGTGGGGTTAACTGCCTTGTTCAGGGGCAGAACAACAGTTTTTGACCTTGTCAGCTCGGGGGATACAATCTAGCAACCTTTTGAGTTACTAGTCCAACGCTCTAACCACTAGGCTACCTGGCTCCACCCTTCTGGGGTGAATTCTGATCCAGGATTGGTCAGTGATGACAGGAAGAATGGAAAGAGGGGAAATATGAAAGGAGGATCTTTATGAGTATGTCAACATTTACCAAATCCCCTCCCTGGGTTGAGTCGACACTGAGTACTAACAACTGAGATTACACTTTAATGAAGATCCCTAGGATTTTTTTTTCCCCCCTTTAGCTGAATGCATGAGCTGTCAGAGTCCAATGTCCAGGGCTTATTTACATTAGACAGACTATTGGTGTTCTATTGGCTAGGCAGGCTGTGGGGTTCTGTGGGCCAGGCAGGCTGTGGGGTTCTGTGGGCCAGGCAGACTGGGCTAGGCAGACTGGGGTTCTGTGGGCTAGGCAGGCTGTGGGGTTCTGTGGGCCAGGCAGGCTGTGGGGTTCTGTGGGCCAGGCAGGCTGTGGGGTTCTGTGGGCCAGGCAGACTGGGCTAGGCAGACTGGGGTTCTGTGGGCTAGGCAGGCTGTGGGGTTCTGTGGGCCAGGCAGGCTGTGGGGTTCTGTGGGCCAGGCAGGCTGTGGGGTTCTGTGGGCCAGGCAGGCTGTGGGGTTCTGTGGGCCAGGCAGGCTGTGGGGTTCTGTGGGCCAGGCAGACTATTGGGGTTCTGTGGGCCAGGCAGACTATTGGGGTTCTGTGGGCCAGGCAGACTATTGGGGTTCTGTGGGCCAGGCAGACTATTGGGGTTCTGTGGGCCAGGCAGACTATTGGAGTTCTGTGGGCCAGGCAGACTATTGGGGTTCTGTGGGCCAGGCAGACTGTGGGGTTCTGTGGGCCAGGCAGACTGTGGTGTTCTGTGGGTCAGGCAGACTATTGGTGTTCTGTGGGCCAGGCAGACTATTGGTGTTCTGTGGGCCAGGCAGACTGTGGGGTTCTGTGGGCTACTAAAGCCTTATTTGGGGAACTTACAGTGCATTCGGAAAGTTACGTTACAGCCTTATTCTAAAATGGATTAAATTGTCCCCCCCTCCCCATCAATATTCACACAATACCTCCATAATGACAAAGCAAAAACAGGTTTTGACATTTTTGCAAAAAACAAAACCAATGATATCACGTTTACATAAGTATTCAGACCCTTTACTCAGTGCTTTGTTGAAGCCCCTTCGGCAGCGACTACAGCCTCACGTCTTTTGTTGGGTATGACGCTACTAGCTTGGCACACCTGTATTTGGGGGAGTTTCTCCCATTCTTCTCTGCAGATCCTCTCAAGCTCAGTCAAGTTGGATGGGGAGCGTTTCTGCACAGCTTTTTTCAGGTCTCTCCAGAGATGTTCGATCAGGTTCAAATCCAGGCTCTGGCTGAGCCACTCAAGGACATTCAGAGACTTGTCCCAAAGCCACTCCTGCATTGTCTTGGCTGTGTGCTTATGTTCGTTGTCCTGTTGGAAGGTGGACCTTCGCCCCAGTCTGAGGTCCAGAGCACTCTGGAGCAGGTTTTCATTAAGGATCTCTCTCTACTTTGATCTGTTCATCTTTCCCTCGATCCTGACTAGTCTCCCAGTCCCTGCTGCTGAAAAACATCCCCACAGCATGATGCTGCCACCACCATGCTTCACCGTAGGGATGGTGCCACCACCATGCTTCACCGTAGGGATGGGGCCAGGTTTCCTCCAGATGTGACGCTTGGCATTCAGGACAAAGAGTTCAATCTTGGTTTCATCAGACCAGAGAATCTTGTTTCTCATGGTCCGAGTTCCTTAGGTGACTTTTGGCAAACTCCAAGCGGGCTGTCATGTGCCTTTTTTTACTGAGGTGTGGCTTCTCTCTGGCCACTCTACCATAAAGGCCTGATTGGTGGAGTGCTGCAGAGATGGGTTTTTCCTTCTGGAAGGTTCTCCATTCTCCACAGAGGAACTCTGGAGCTCTGTCAGAGTGACAATCAGGTATTTGGCCACCTCCCTGACCAAGGTCCTTCTCCCCCGATTGCTCAGTTTTGGCCGGGCGGCCAGCTCTAGGAAGAGTCTTGGCAGTTCCCAACTTCTTCCATTTAAGAATGATGGAGGCCACTGTGTTCTTGGGGACCTTCAATGCTGCAGAAATGTTTTGGTACCCTTCCCCAGATCTGTTCCTTGACACAATCCTGTCTCAGGGCTCTATGGACAATTCCTTTGACCTCATGGCTTGGTTTTTGCTCTGACATCCACTGTCAACTGTGGGACCTTTTTATATAAATGGACAGGTGTGTCTTTTACAAATCATGTCCAATCAATTGAATTTACCACAGCTGGACTCCAAGTTGTAGAAACATCTCAAGGATGATCAATGGAAACAGGATGCACCTGAGCTCAATTTAGAGTCTCATAGCAAAGAGTCTGAATACTTATGTAAATAAGGTCTTTCTGAATTATTATTTTTTTTCAATACATTTGCCCAAAATTCTTAAACCTGCTTTTGCTTTGTCATTATCGGTTATTGTGTGTAGATCGAGATTAAAAAAAAAAAAAAAAAAGTATTGAATCAATTTTAGAATAAGGTTGGAATGTAACCATCTAGAGAAGGGGTCTGAACACTTTCCGAACTGTATACAGAGAAGCTGCTATTCACTATGGGCCTGGGTTCTTTTGGAAAGACTCTTTGACCGAGTCAGAACTTTTAAATTGTTTTTAAAACCAATTGTCTTTTGACCCTGATGAGGACCAGTAGAAAAGAGGGGAATTGGACCACATGTGAGTGACTGACTTAAGTGTCAGTACCTGTTGTACAGTGATCATCAGGGATAGAACGCACAACACTAAGCTGAAATATGACTCTTGTCATTCCACATTTTCACCATGTTCGTTCTCTGAACTGCTACTTTCTAATACTGGTAAAACCGTTTCCAACACTTAGTTGAACTGTGTGTGTGTGTGTGTGTGTGTGTCAGCTGGGTAGAAGAGGACCCTAAGGAGATTCTTCAGTCAGTTTATGAGTGTATGGAGAGGACCTGTGAGAAGCTCGGCCAGCTCAACATAGACATCTCCAACATTAAAGGTACAGTGGTGTATATATGTGTGTATATATATTAGTGCCTTCAGAAAGTATTCACACCCCTTGACTTTGTCCACATTTTGTTGTGTTACAGCCTGAATTTTAAAATGGATTACGTTTTAAGTGTATTTCTTCTTTTTGTCACAATACCCTATAATGTCAGTGGAATTATATTTTTCAAAATGTTTACATAATTAATTACAAGCTGAAATGTATCGAGTCTAAGTATTCAACCCCTTTTGTTATGGCAAGGAGCCTAAATAAGTTCAGGAGTAAAAATGTGACTAAAACAAGTCACGTAATAAGTTGCATGAATTCACTCTGTGTGCAATAATAGTTTATAGCATGATGTTTGCATGACTACCTCATCTCTGTACCCCACAAATAATAAATGATCTCTAAGGTCCCTCAGTTGAGCAGTGAATTTCGAACACAGATTCAACCACAAAGACAAGGGAGGT
Source organism: Oncorhynchus mykiss (assembly GCF_013265735.2). Classification (NCBI taxonomy): domain Eukaryota; kingdom Metazoa; phylum Chordata; class Actinopteri; order Salmoniformes; family Salmonidae; genus Oncorhynchus; species Oncorhynchus mykiss. The sequence goes on along the minus strand of NC_048567.1, from coordinate 81,027,555 downwards.
TTTCCCAATGCCTCACAATTAAGGGCATCTATTGCTTAAAAACAAATAAAGCAGACATTGAATATCCCTTTGAGCATGGTGAAGTTATTAATTACCCATTGTAGTGACTGGGTATATTGATACACCATCCAAAGACACAGGTGTCCCTTCTAACTCTGTTGCCGGAAAGGAAGGAAACCACTCAGGCCAATTTGGTGACTTAAAAAAACAATTAGAGTTGAATGGCTGTGATAGGAGAACACTGAGGATGGATCAACAACATTGTAGTTACTCCGCAATACTAAACTAATTGACAGAGTGAAAAGAAGGAAGTACAGAATAGATAGTATTACAAAACATGCTTCCTGTTTCCAACAAGGCACTAAAGTAATACTATGAAAAAAATGTGGCAAAGCAATTAGCTATTTGTCCTGATTGCAATGTGTTATGTTTAGGGGGAAAATACAACACATTAGTGAGTACCTCTCTCGCATATGTCCAAGCATAGTGTTGGCTGCATCATGTTATGGGTATGCTTGTAATCGATGAGGACTGGGGGAGTTTTTGTAGGATTAAAAGAAACAGAATGGAGCTCAACACAGGCTAAATCCTAGAGGAAAACCTGGTTCAGTCTGCTTTCCACCAGCCACTGGGAGATACATTCACTTTTCAGCAGGAATACACAATAACCTAAAACACAAGGCCAAATATTCACTGGAGTCTTTTACCAAGAAGACTGAATCTTCCTGAATGTCTGAGTTACAGTTTTAACTTAAATTGAGAATGAGAATCAATGGCAACACGTAAATGGGTGTCTAGCAATGATCATCTACCAGTTTAACAGAATTTGAAGAATTTTGAAAGGAATAACAATCCAGGTGTGGAAAGCTCTTAGAGACTTACCCAGAAAGCCTCACAGCTGTAATCGCAGCCGAAGATACTTCTACAATGTATTGAGTCACGGGTATGAATATTATCTGAATTAGCTATTTTATGTATTTAATTTTCCCAAAAATTTAAACATTTCTAATAAACATGTTTTCACTTTGTCATTATGGGATTTGTGTGTGTGTTCAGAAATCCATTTTGAATTCAGGCTGTAACACAACAAAAATGTGTAACAAGTCCAGGGGTGTGAATACTCTGTACCTACAGTGGCACTCAGGATTCCATTGGATGCTGCAGGGGGTGTGATGTTTGTTTACCATTTTTTTTTGTTTGTGTTTACCCAGCTGTCGGCGTGACCAATCAGAGAGAGACTACGCTGGTTTGGGACAAAGAGACGGGGGAACCGCTCTACAATGCCATTGGTGGGTATTACCAAGCTCATTGGTAGTCACAAGCGTATGTGCCAGAAAGTACGGGGTCACCGTCCCCAGTAGAAGGAACAGCCTGTTCACTTTTTTGGGGGGGGGATCAGAGTTATAATTCAGTAGTGGTTTTAGGAACCAGTCCAATTCATTGGCTTTGACACACACTTTTTTTTCTCCAATCTGATTCAGACAGCTACCCTCAGCCCCCCCCCCCCCCCCCCCCCCCAGTCTCTCCCTCAAACCTCCACACAGGTCCTTACTGTAACTCAACTTAGTACATTTCCTACAGTTGTGTCATGTGACAAACCACACAGCACATGGCCAGATTGCATAACATCATCCAATAGCATTGTTGCAATACCATTACACCCTCCCCCAGCTCCAGGAAGTCCTGTATGATGTCATACCAACAGTTGTGCTTTTCATTCTGCCATTTCCACCACTGTCTATTGTTGAACATTGTAAGATAGTGTGTACATAGATATTATAATCTCTGGGTGATTTTTATTCAATTCAAGATTTAGTTTTTTAGCAGTGATTTCTTTAACTCCTTGTGTGCTCGGTTATCCCTGTAGTTTGGCTGGACCTTCGTACACAGTCCACAGTGGAGAGGCTGATCAACAGCACCCCGGGAAAGAACAAGAACCAGCTGAAGGTAAGAGGAGAGCCCTGTCCCAAACCAACCCCTAAACCAGTGGTGGGCAATTCCTCCAGGCCCTCATTGGGGTCACACTTTCCCTCCATCCCAAATCGCAAACACAGCGGATTTTAAACTGATTGCATTCTAAACTGAAGATCGTGATTATTGGAGTTAGATGTCACAGTTTTGCCCCAGCTATCAGGCCCTCGAGGGCTGGAATTTCCTGCCCTAGACCCTACTTCATAGCCCCTACCCCACCATGGATCCTAGTCTATAGGCACCTGTGGGGATGAGAAGATTAGATATGAGGTGTGAACTCTCTGATGGGTGACGTCAACCCCCTTGACTCCTCACCCTTAAATTTGATTCTTTCTCGATCTCTATCTCTCCATCTCCCTTTTTATTTGTGATTTAAAAAAAAATGTAATTTAACCTTTTTATTTAACCAAGTCAGTTAAGAACAAATCCTTATTTACAATGACGGTCCCCCGCCAAACCCGGACGACGGTGGGCCAATTGTGCGCCACCCTATGGGACACCCAATCACGGCTGGAAGTGATACAGCCTCTATCTCTCCATCTCTCTCTCTCTCTCTCCCCAGCACAAGACCGGTCTGCCCATCAGTACATACTTCAGTGCTGTGAAGCTGCGTTGGCTCATGGACAACGTGGAGGAGGTCGCTGAGGCTGTCCTGACACACAGAGCCATGTTCGGCACCGTGGACTCCTGGCTTATCTGGGTAAGACTGGGCCCAACCCAAACGCTACAGGCTGGGTGATTGGTTTTAGTTTTTAATACTGGGCTGGTACAAAAACCTGCACAGTTACTCCGGATCGGAGTTGGTGATCAGTTCCTGTTCAGATTGTTTATCTGTGATAAATGATTAATCATCCAGATGATTGATTTGACAGTTTTAAAAATGAGAGGATCTACATTTTTTTTTTTTTAACTTGTCAGCGGTGACTTAAAAACAAGACTTATTTCCATTGTGGTTCTGTATCGACACGTTTATTATTCATTATCTTCTGTGGCGGTGCGGTCCTCTCTACCCCAGTGTCTGACAGGGGGGAAGAGTGGAGGGGTGCATGTCACAGATGTGACCAATGCAAGTCGCACCATGCTCTTCAATATACACACCCTGGACTGGGACCCCGAGCTCTGCAAGTAGGAACACACACACACACACACAGTTGAACATGTTTGCATAGACATATCTGCATGAGTTAATTATTTTTTTTAGTACAAAATGTAATATATATTTCCAGCATTATTTTGAATATATTTATTTGTTGGTTGTAGATATTTTGATGTCCCAATGGAAATTCTACCCCAAGTGAAGAGCTCCTCAGAAATATACGGTTCAATGGTGAGTCGATGTTTTTGAAACACTTACCGAACCATGTTTTAAACATTAACCCACCTATCCAGGTTAAGTCCTATCATTTTTCAGTAGAAGGAAGCCATAGATGGTTTTTATGATCAAATATGTGATTTAAGTGACCCAATCAAAGTGGGTTATTTGTTTTTTTATGACTAGTGTGTTAAGTTCCAACTGAGTCAAAGCTGGCCTGATAAGATTCCAGTTGACTGTCATTAGACTATGTAATGGTCAAGGGTTACAGGGCTAAATGTTGTTTTCTTGGTTCGTTTCCCCCAGACACTTGATCAGACGTGACATACTGTGTGTTTTTCTTTTTGGAAAGTATTCAGACCCCTTGAATTTTTCCACATTTTGTTAGGTTACAACCTTATCCTAAAATGGATTAAATTGTTTTGTTTCTCCCCCTCAATCTACACACAATACCCCATAATGACATCACAATACCCCATAATGACAAAGCAAAAACAGGTTTTCAGAAAATTTTGCAAATGTAACCCCCCCCCCCCCCGGAAATATTGCATTTACACAAGTATTCAGACTGTTTACTCAGTACTTTGTTGAATCACCTTTGTCAGTGATTAGCCTCGAGTCTTCTTGGGATGACGCAACAAGCTTGACACACCTGTATTCGGGGCATTTCTCCCATTCTTCTCTGCAGATCCTCTCAAGCTCGGTCAGGTTGGCTAGGGAACATTGCTGCACTGTTATTTTCAGGTCTCTCTCTGGAGATGTTCAAGTACGGGTTCTGGCTGGGGCACTCGAGGACATTCAGAGACTTGTCCCGAAGCCACTCCTGCGTTGTCTTTGGTGTGTGCTTAGGGTTGTTGTACTGTTGGAAGGTGAACCTTCGCCCCAGTCTGAGGTCCAGAGCGCTCTGGAGCAGGTTTTCATCAAGGATCTCTACTTTGCTCTTCATCTTTCTCTTGATCGTGACTAGTTTCCCCCAAATCTCCCCACAGCTTGATGCTGCCATCACCATGCTTCACAGTAGGGATGGTGCCAGGTTTCTTCCAGACGTGACTCTTGCCATTCAGGCCAACGAGTTCAATCTTGTTTTTTTTTTTCAGACCAGAGAATCTGGTTTCTCATGATCCGAGTCCTTTAGGTGCCTTTTGGCTAACTCTAAGCAGGCTGTCATGTATGTTTTTACTGAAGAGTGACTCTGAAGAGTCACTCTACCATAAAGGCCTGATTGGTGGATTGCTGCATAGATGGTTGTCCTTCTGGAAGGTTCTCCCATTGCTCAGTTTGGCCGGCTGGCCAGCTCTAGGAAGCGTCTCGGTGGTTCCAAACTTCTTCCATTTAAGAATGATGTGTTCTTGGAGACCTTCAATGCTGCAGAAATGTTTTTTGGTAAGGTTCCCCAGATCTGTGCCTCGACACAATCCTGTCTCTGAGCTCTACGGACAATTCCTTGGACCTCGTGGCTTGGTTTTTGCTCTGACCTGCACTGTCAACTGTGGGACCTTATATAGACAGGTGCCTTTCCAAATTTATTTTTATTTTACCTTTATTTAACCAGTCAGTTAAGAACAAATTCTTATTTTCAATGACGGCCTAGGAACAGTGCCTGAACTGCCTGTTCAGGGGCAGAACGACAGATTTGTACCTTGTCGGCTCGGGGGTTTGAACTTGCAACCTTCCGGTTACTAGTCCAACGCTCTAACCACTAGGCTACCCTGCCGCCACAAATCATGTCCAATCAAGTGAATTTATCACAAGTGGACTCCAATCAAATTGTTGAAACATATCAAGGATGCTCAATGGAAACAGGATGCACCTGAGCTCAATTTGGAGTCTCATAGCAAAAGGTCTGAAATGAGGGAGGGGGAAAACATGTATTGAATCCATTGTAGAATAAGGCTGTAATGTAACAAAGTGGAAAAAGTCAAAGGGTCTGAATACTTTCTGAATGCACTGTATATGACTTTGATGCAGAGAAATGCCGCTCATCTTGTGACAGTTGTCTTTGTAATGAGGGCAGATTTTAAATGGGTCAAATTTTAGAACTACATACTCTCTAATGAATAGAACGTGAAGTGTCTGTCTTTTTGTGTTTTATCTCATGTCACTGTGTCATGTTTGCTGCACTGCTGTCAACTACCTTGGTGTCCAGAGGTCATTCATTGAGCTGGTTGCTCCTCCTACTTCTGATGTGTTCTTATCTGCCACTGTCAGCTAAAATGGCTGCCCGTCGTCCCCCCCCCCCCCCCCCCAAAATGTACTCACTCACTCTCTCTCACATCCACCAAATGGAGGTTTGGTAAGGTCCGTGGAGAGAATGCCAGGCCTTTACCCCCCCCCCCCCCCCCCCCTTCTTTTCCATTACACCATTGAGACGCTCGTGACTCCTGTGGCGTCCGTAGAGAGTGTGTGGCTACAGCTATGCCAGTTATTTGGACAGGAGCGTCTCGTGACTGCCTTAACAGCTGATTTTTGGTTTGGCTGTAGAGATGATGGACAGATGGTGTGTTTTAATACGACCTGGTTGACCCGATCCTGTTGCTGCTACTGTTAGTTTTGATTTGATAAAGGCAGATTTTTTTTTTTTTTTTTTTTTAGGACTTTTTATGGACTTTGTTGAGATTTGACACAGGTCCTGGATCAGTAACTTCACTCACATCATGTCTGTTCATTTCATCCTCTTCTAGAACTCTGGTTCTCTGGCAGGAGTTCCCATCTCCGGGGTAAGGAGTTCTCCCTCGTTGTTATTGCATCAAAACAGTATACTGTGTGTGATTTGCCCTAGTTGGAGTGAATCAATGACCTAGCTTTGACAGTAATGACTGACAGAGGTTTGTGTGTGTGTGTGATGACTAAACGCTGTTGTGGTTCTTGACGTCGCAGTGTCTCGGGGACCAGTCCGCCGCTCTGGTTGGTCAGATGTGCTTCCAGGATGGACAGGCTAAAAACACGTAAGTTCTCCTCAAGATGGGTCTTCTCTCCTTACTTGGAAAGATTGCCAGTGATATTCATTCATATCATTTTATTCAGAGGTCCGTATCACTTAAAGGTGTGTGTGTGTGTGTGTGTAAACATTTTATCCTTAGACTGTCCAGGTATTCCTTCAGTTAGTTGTAATGAAAGGAGAGGGTGGTCTTTGACTCTGCCATTTTGTTTGGGAGCCTATCACACGGCTCTGTAGCTCTGCCTTCTGCCTGTGGCCTGCTTGTTGTGTTCACAGCTATGGTGTAGCTGTTTTTGACGGGTTTATGACCTAGCAGACACGGTCGTTCTCTGTGGAACTGGACGTGCTGGTTTAGGTCGTCGTCACTCAGAAACACAGCCATTTTCAGAATATATTAGGCAATAGAATGTTATGTACGAGCCTGGCTCCTCTCTAGGTTTCTTCCTAGGTTCCTGACCTTCTAGTGAGTGTGTCCTAGCCACTGTGCTTCTTCTGCCTCTACTTTGCTTGACCCCCCCCAGCCATAAGACTGCTGAACTATTAATCAAATGGCCACTGGACTATTACATTAACCCCCCCATTTGTTTTGTACACTGCTGCTACTCGCTGTTTTATCTATGTATAGTCACTTCACCCCTACCTACATGTACAGATTACCTCGACTAACCTGTACCCCTGCACACTGACTCGGTACCGGTACCCCGTGTGTATATAGCTTCATTGTTATTATGTCAATTTTTATAAATTTTTTTAACTTTATTTTTTTATTAAAAAAAACTAACTCTTTCTTGAATTGCATTGTTGGTTAAGGGCTTGTAAGCATTTCACGGTCTACACTTGTTGTATTCGGCGCATGTGACAAAGTTTGATTTGATTTTCAGAGATGTCCCCAAGTCTTCCTCTGTTCTTCCCCAAGTCTTCCTCTGTTCTTCCCCAAGTCTTCCTCTGTTCTTCCCCAAGTCTTCCCCAAGTCTTCCTCTGTTCTTCCCCAAGTCTTCCTCTGTTCTTCTCAGAGAGATGGATTGTATTTTTATGGTCCGACTCCATCTCCTTTAAAAACCCTTGTTTCTATTTAAAAGGTACGGAACAGGCTGCTTCCTGCTGAGAAACACAGGGATCAAGGTAAAATGGACTTGAATGTCTTTATTTTATTTTTTCTCCAAAATGGTGTCTGTTGCTCTAAAATGACACCCTCTCTCTTTCGTCTCAGCCAGTGATGTCAGATCACGGCCTCCTGACCACACTGGCCTACAAACTGGGGAAGGACTCACCAGCCCACTACGCTCTCGAGGTACACGTCTACTGTCCTGTAGCGCTAGTCCTGTAGTCCTGTAGTCCTGTAGCGCTAGTCCTGTAGTCCTGTAGCGCTAGTCCTGTAGCGCTAGTCCTGTAGTCCTGTAGCGCTAGTCCTGTAGCGCTAGTCCTGTAGTCCTGTAGCGCTAGGTCCTGTAGCGCTAGGTCCTGTAGCGCTAGGTCCTGTAGCGCTAGGTCCTGTAGCGCTAGGTCCTGTAGTCCTGTAGCGCTAGTCCTGTAGTCCTGTAGCGCTAGGTCCTGTAGCGCTAGTCCTGTAGACCTGTAGCGCTAGTCCTGTAGTCCTGTAGCGCTAGTCCTGTAGTCCTGTAGCGCTAGGTCCTGTAGCGCTAGGTCCTGTAGCGCTAGGTCCTGTAGCGCTAGGTCCTGTAGCGCTAGGTCCTGTTATACTGTTATACAGTGCCTTGCAAAAGTATTCATCCCCCTTGGTGTTTTTTCCTATGTTGTTGCATTACAACCTGTAATTTAAATATATTTTTTATTTGGATTCCATGTCATGAACATACACAAAAATAGTCCACATTGGTGAAGTGAAATGAAAAAAAAAAATACTTGTTTAAAAAAAATTAAAACGAAAAGTGGTGCGTGCAGGGGGTACCGGTACAGAGTCAATGTGTATGTATTCACCCCTTTTGCTATGAAGCCCCTAAATAAGATCTGGAGCAACCAATTACCTTCAGAAGTCACATAATTAGTTAGATTGCACACAGGTGGACTTTATTTAAGTGTCACATGATCTCTGTGTGTATGTATGTATGTGTATATATCTATCTATATATATATCTGTTCTGAAAGGCCCCAGAGTCTGTAACCCCACCAAGCAAGCAGCACCATGAAGACCAAGGAGCTCTCCAAACAGTTCAGGGACAAAGTTGTGGGAAGTACAGATCAGGGTTGTGTTATAAAATACATATCTGAAACTTTGAACATCCCACAGAGCACCATTTTTAAATCCATTATTAAAAAATGGAAAGAATATGGCACCATAACAAACCTGCCAAGAGAGGGCCGCCCACCAAAACTCACAGACCAGGCAAGGAGGGCATTAATCAGAGGCAACAAAGATAACCCTGAAGGAGCAGCAAAGCTCCACAGCGGAGATTGGAGTACCTGTCCATAGGACCACTTTAAGCTGTACACTCCACAGAGCTGGGCATAATGGAAGAGTGGCCAGAAAAAAAAGCAATTTCTTAATGAAAAAATAAGCAAACACGTTTGGTGTTTGCCAAAAGGCATGTGGGATACTCCCAAACATATGGAAGAATGTACTTTGGTCAGATGAGACTAAAATTGAGATTGTTGTCCAAGGAAAATGCTATTTCTGGTGCAAACCCAACACCTCATCACCCCGAGAACACCATCCCCACAGTGAAGCGTGGTGGCAGCATCATGCTGTGAGGATGTTTTTTATCAGCAGGGACTGGGAAACTGGTCAGAATTTAAGGAATGATGGATGGCACTAAATACAGGTAAATTATTGAGGGAAAACTATTTCAGTCTTCCAGAGATTTGAGATGGGGACGGAGGTTCACCATCTAGCAGGACAATGACCCTAAGCATACTGCTAAAGCAACACTCGAGTGGTTTGAGGGGAAACATTTTAAATGTCTTGGAATGGCCTAGTCAAAGCCCAGACCTCAATCCAATTGAGAATCTGTGGAATGACTTAAATATTGCTGTACACCAGCAGAACTCATCCAACTTGAAGGAGCTGGAGCAGTTTTGCCTTGACGAATGAGCAAAAATCCCAGTGGCTTGATGTGCCAAGCTTATAGAGACATACTCCAAGAGACTTGTAGCTGTAATTGCTGCAAAAGGTGGCTCTACAAAGTATTGACTTTGGGGGGGTGAATAGTTATGCACGCTCAAGTTTTTTTGTTGTTGTCTTATTTCTTGTTTGTTTCATAATACATATTTTACATCTTCAAAGTGGTAGGCATGTTGTGTAAATCAAATGATACAAAAAAAAACTACAAAAAATCTAATTTAATTCCAGGTTGTAAGGTAACAAAATAGGAAAAATGCCAAGGGAGTGAATACTTTCGTGAGCCACTGTACTAGTCTTGTTGTGCTAGTATTGTTGTGCTAGTTCTGTTGTGCCCTGTCTGAAATACAGCCCTGCAGTATTTTTGTCAGGTTCTGATTGGCTCCTCTATGCTGGTGCTGACCTGTGATTGGTCTATTCCAGGGGTCGGTGGCCATAGCTGGCGCGGTGGTACGCTGGCTGAAAGATAACCTGGGAATCATCCAATCCTCCGCAGAGATCGGTAAGCTCTGTTCTGCAACACACTGTACGTTTTTAGGTTGATTTGTCATATTTACTTAAGACCGTCGTCGTCATCCTCTTCCTCTCACAGAGAAGCTGGCAGGTGATGTGGGCTCGTCCTATGGATGTTACTTTGTTCCTGCCTTCTCCGGGCTGTACGCCCCCTACTGGGAGCCCAGTGCACGAGGGTAGGCCACTTGCACCTAATTGTGACACAATCCTTGCGCTTCAGACGTCATTCATTTCACTTGGGTTTTTTATGTGACAAAATGTCACTAGATTTGAGGTGTGTGTGTGTGTTTTTTTTTTTTTAAGTTAACGTGTGTATTCTGTCCTCCATTTCAACAGAGCTGGCAGTTTTGTTTCCAGCCTGATTTCATTTCATCTCTCTCTCTCTCTCTCTCGTTTCAACAGTATCATCTGTGGCCTGACTCAGTTCACTAACAGATCTCACCTGGCCTTCGCTGCGCTGGAGGCTGTCTGTTTTCAGACTAGAGAGGTAAGCCAGACTTGGTTCACTAACAGATCTCACCTGGGCCTTCGCTGCTCTGGCTGTCTGTTTTCAGAGAATATGGCATTCCATTCAGACTCAAATCACAGAAGTCAAACAGCAGACTCTGCTGTGAACCTAATATAATTGTATTTATTATTATTGTCCAGATCCTGGAGGCTATGAATCAGGATTATGGGGTTCCTTTGACCCAGCTCCAGGTGGACGGAGGCATGACCTCCAACAGACTACTGATGCAGCTTCAAGCTGATGTACTCTGCATCCCCGTGGGTAAGTACGAACGCACCTGCTCGCACCAACACGTACACACTGCATTGAGGTAAAGAACAAGCACTCGGTAATCTCTCATTTGAAACTTTGACTCAACCCCACACACATTTTACGTCTACTTTCAAGAACATACAGACACGTTGACATCATGCACTCCGTAAAGGCAGACACAGCTGCTGCACAGTGCACACTCTCTAACATGAACCTTTTTTTTTACCCAAATACACATACTCCCGAGGACGGCGCAGTATTGGATTTCTGTGTTGTGTTCCCTCAGTGAAGCCGTCCATGTCGGAGACCACGGCGCTGGGCGCCGCCATGGCAGCAGGAGCAGCAGAGGGGGTGGGTGTCTGGAGTCTGACCCCTGGTAACCTCACAACCATCCCCACCGACAAATACCAACCCCTGATCAACCCTGAGGGTGAGAGAACAGCGTCAGACCTTGATCAGTAGCCAGGGTCGGGGTCAAAGTGATTTGAAAATGGCATTTAAAAAAAATATATATATATATATATATAATTTACAATTCATTATTATTATTATTTTTTTTTAAATCCACTTCTTGAATTGACTTATTTGGAGAACTGAATTGACCCCCAACCCCGTCACCATGATTTGTGAAACCGTATCAATATTTGTGTCCTACTGTCATCTGGTGGTTAAATGTATCTTGCATTAAAAACCGTTCAGTTAATATTCTCAAACCCGACCTTAAACAGTGACTAGGGTTTGGTTTCACTAATGAACTCTTTCTTTTTTTTGGGGGGGGGGGGGGGGAAATAGAGGCTTTAGGTCACTGCCTTATCCCCTTGAATAAAACACTAAATAGTAGCTGCCAGGATGGACATCAACGCAGGTTATTTTTAGTGAGTGCGTTTCGCATGTGGCTAATTTGCATCCACCACCCTCACTCTGGAAAAAAAACACTGCCAAGGTTTTGCATGGGAACTTTAGTTTTGAATCGTGACGTTCTGGCATGTCTGCCTTGTGATTTGTTGGCAGGGTCCCCGGAAAATGTTTTCTCCCCTCTCGACTGAGGATGTGACATAGTTCCTTCCTCCATGCCAAGAGTTCATCGTTGTAACCAGACTCTAGTCACTGTGTTGCCTAAAGTCAGGGTTTATACATGACAGACTCTCTACAATTTTGAGTTGAACACTGACATCTAGTGGTTATATGTATGTACTGCAGTTACCTTGAGGATAGGACCCTCCAATGGAATTGTCTGTTCCTCCTCCTTCTCCTGTAGAGAGTGAGTTCCGGTACGCACGATGGAAGAAGGCCGTCCAGAAGGCCATGAATTGGGAGACCACGGAGCCCATCATCAGCAATGGGAACGGCCCGGTCAGCAATGGGAACGGCCCGGTCAGCAATGGGAACGGCCCGGTCAGCAATGGGAACGGCCCGGTCAGCAATGGGAACGGCCCGGTCAGCAATGGGAACGGCCCGGTCAGCAATGGGAACGGTGAGCATTGAGCAATAAGCACACCCATTTAATAGCCTGGGGGTCTCTCTATAGAGGCTGACCGCAATAGCCTGGGGGTCTCTCTATAGAGGCTGACCGCGATAGCTTGGGGGTCTCTGTATCCTGTATAACTGCAGTGTTGGGACAGAAGGTTAAGTCTTCCCTTGGGTCTCCCTCTCCCCTTCTCAACGAACCTCTAGGGTCTGGGCCATGTCTCAGCGAACCTCCTAGGGTCTGGGCCATGTCTCAGCGGACCTCCTAGGGTCTGGGCCATGTCTCAGCGGACCTCCTAGGGTCTGGGCCATGTCTCAGCGGACCTCCTAGGGTCTGGGCCATGTCTCAACGGACCTCCTAGGGTCTGGGCCATGTCTCAACGGACCTCCTAGGGTCTGGGCCATGTCTCAACGGACCTCCTAGGGTCTGGGCCATGTCTCAACGGACCTCCTAGGGTCTGGGCCATGTCTCAGCGGACCTCCTAGGGTCTGGGAGTTGTTGGTTTATGTTGTTGTGTCTTGAGTGAGATGTTTCTCCGTTCTAAAACTATCATAGCCAAAATACGTGTTGATTGAAACCCTGAATTTAACTAGAAAGTCCCTTTTTACACGGAGTCTCTTCTTACATGTGCAACAACTGTAACATACAGGATGAGACTGATACAGGATGAGACTGATACGGGATGAGACTGATACGGGATGAGACTGATACGGGATGAGACTGATACGGGATGAGACTGAGACAGGATGAGACTGATACGGGATGAGACTGATACGGGATGAGACTGATACGGGATGAGACTGATACGGGATGAGACTGATACGGGATGAGACTGATACGGGATGAGACTGATACGGGATGAGACTGATACGGGATGAGACTGATACGGGATGACCCTGAGACTGATACAGGATGAGACTGATACAGGATGAGACTGATACAGGATGAGACTGATACAGGATGAGACTGATACAGGATGAGACTGAGACTGATACAGGATGAGACTGATACAGGATGACCCTGAGACTGATACAGGATGAGACTGATACAGGATGAGACTGATACAGGATGAGACTGATACAGGATGAGACTGATACAGGATGAGACTGATACAGGATGAGACTGATACAGGATGACCCTGAGACTGATACAGGATGAGACTGATACGGGATGAGACTGATACGGGATGAGACTGATACGGGATGAGACTGATACGGGATGAGACTGATACGGGATGAGACTGATACGGGATGAGACTGATACAGGATGAGACTGATACAGGATGAGACTGATACAGGGTGAGACTGATACAGGGTGAGACTGATACAGGGTGAGACTGATACAGGATGAGACTGATACAGGATGAGACTGATACAGGATGAGACTGATACAGGATGAGACTGATACTGATACAGGGATATAGGATGACCCTGAGACTGATACAGGATGAGACTGATACAGGATGAGACTGATACAGGATGAGACTGATACAGGATGACCCTGAGACTGATACAGGATGAGACTGATACAGGATGAGACTGATACAGGATGAGACTGATACAGGATGAGACTGATACAGGATGAGACTGAGACTGATACAGGGATATAGGATGACCCTGAGACTGATACAGGGATAATGTAATGTAGAAAGACCATTAGTTACATGCTACCAACATGGTGCATGCTACCTACCTGAAGCCAAGTACCACTAATGCCATGGTAATGCATATATTTTTAAGCTACTACTATAAATTACATGAGCTGTCTCCTTTTTCGCTCATCTGAACCTTTTCACCCTCTTCCTCTCTCTGTCATCACACAGGACACCACTAGTAGGATCTGAGCCAACACTAGGAACCGTTGAGGATACATATGGAGTTGAGGAGAGGGGGAACATACAGAATGTCACACCCGTCCCTCCATAGGTCCACATGGCACCTACATCTGATGGCTGTTTGGGCATGCTGTGGACTCCCTTTCCATCTGAGAGCATTCCTGGTCCACATCCTGTTGCCTCCTGTACATGTACTCAGCCCCGTTCTCTTAGTCCCATGGACAAGGGCCCTGTGAACCTGTGAACCTTTTATCTTGGAAGAAAGGCCCAAAGATGGAATCAATTGATGGAACTCGACTGTGTGTCTGAACTGTGATGGAAGAGACTGATTCTCCTGTGGAAGGAAAAAAAAACATCCAATCGTGTCTTGTTTTCTATGAATTTATTAAGCAGATATTTTTAATGTTTTTATCTTTTTTGTTTGTGTCAGATGTTGTGACACTGTACATTTTTTTTTAATTTTTTTTTAAATTACAGATTAATTACACTGGTTAGTAATAGCGCCACCTTGTAACCAGTGTTGTGAGAATGTTGTAGGCTACATATCTATAATGTGGAATGGAAGGCCCGCTGGGAGATGGTTTGCTACTCTGATGATCGTAGATGTACCTAGTTATATGTGGGTCCACTTGAAGGAACCTCTGTATGAAAAGCATTTGCAGGGTCCTTACAGCACTTTACAATGATTGATTTACGTGTGGAGTGCATGATATGAGTACGACGCTCTGGATTTTTAAAGGGACATTTTGTGTATTTAAAAAATAATAATTAAATACCGATTTTAAGGGATCATCAGTGGATAATGAAAGGTCTGTGAAACACATTTACTACTTAAGTTGCAAGTGGAAGTTTTAACTACAAAATGCTTCATAAGACCTGTGTTTTTCAGTCGTTCAAGAAAAGTATATTACTTCCTAATTACATTTTTTGGTCATGAATTGTCTTGTCCTTACAGCACTTTATAATGATTGATTTGCATGTGGACTTCATGGTATGGGTACAATGCGCTAATGTAAATGATAAAAAAAATAAGTCAATTAACAGTAATGCTTTTTGTCAAGAGATGTATTATCAATTGATAATGAATTGTGGGGATCAATGTGAAGGCCAGAAATAACAAAGTGACAGAGAAATCTAAAATGTTAACTGTACAAGATGATCTGTTTTGGTTATTAATTTACTGAGGAATGTCAACCTGGTAAAATTGTTGTAAAGAGGAAATGAATCCAATGTGCTTCATATCCCAAATGGCTGCTTTTCAGACATGGATACAGAGAAGCATGGTCTGGACCTTGTTATGTATAAAGATCTTATACGTTTTCAGTAACGTCTGTAAAATCTAATATGAAAATCTAAAGCCCTCGTTCTGTGTATGGAAAGAAAAGGACACTAATCTTAAAGTTGTTTTAAAAAAATGTTTTAAACTACACATTTCATTTAAATTGTTTTTGTTGTAATTATTTAATGTTTTATTAGATTTGTCCTTGTTTGTCTTTTCCTGAAAAATGGGTTTGGGTGCCTCCTATTCTGTTGTGCAAAGAAGAATGTGACAATGCACATTGCAATAAAATGTTACTTTTTAAAAACTGGGTCTGGATTTTCCTTCACCGTTAGGTGCCATAAGCGATTGATTTGAACGCTATAATAAAGCTGTCTTGCTTGCGAATCGATCACACAATGACAGTGGCCAGCGGTGTTATGCCCATTCGGGGAACGAGCACGTGCCCCTTTTAGATTGGCCGTGTATTACATTTTAAAACTCTCGTTTTATCATAAACTGACTGATTTCCCTCCCCTGTCAGGGGGTATTCCAAGGTGCGCCATGGAGCAAAGACACAGCGTTTGATGTGCTGGCATGATTTTTCAGTAGGTGTGTGTTAATTTTTTATCAAGATCTGCAACGTATTGATTCCTAGCTATTTTTTTTTAAAGTTTGCTTTAGCTGGCCAGCTAGATAGGTTCCACATCTCCTTACCTCATAACGAGCTACCATTTTCAGGCTATCAATCAAATTATGCTGCTTTTTTGACTGCAACACCAGTGTAACACTTAGTGTTAACCAACCTTTTTTGACTAGTGGGCAGTATTTTCATTTTTGGAAAAATGAACAAGATGCTAGAATATGCATATAATTGACAGCTTAGGATAGAAAACACTCCAAAGTTTCCAAAACTGTAAAGATATTGTCTGTGAGTATAACAGAACTGATGTTGGAGGCGAAAGCCTGAGAAAAATCCAATCCGGAAGTGCCTCATGCGTTCCAATGAGTCCCTATTGACCAGTGAATGGGCTATCAACCAGATTACCCAAGGTGTCTACAGCATTGTGACGTAGTTTTACGCATTTATGTTGAAGAATACCCGTAAGCGGCTACATTGCGCAACTGGTCACCTGATGCTCCCAGAGAGATTCTCGCGTAAAATACAGAGGTAGCCATTACTCCAATCGGTCCTACTGAAAAAGTAATTGTCCGGTGGATATATTATCTAATAGATATTTGAAAAACACCTTGAGGATTGATTATAAACAACGTTTGCCATGTTTCTTGTCGATATTATGTAGCTAATTTGGAATATTTTTCTCAGTTTTCGTGACTGCAATTTCCGGGCGATTTCTCAGCCAAACTTTAAAGAACAAATGGAGCTATTTTGCCTACAAAAATAATATTTTGGGAAAAAATGAACATTTGCTATCTAACTGGGAGTCTCGTGAGTGAAAACATCCGAAGCTCATCAAAGGTAAACGATTTAATTTGATTGCTTTTCTGATTTCCGTGACCAAGTTACCTGCTGCTAGCTGGACAAAATGCTATGCTAGGCTATCGATAAACTTACACAAAAGCATATTTCGAAAATCTGAGATGACAGGGTGATTAACAAAAGGCTAAGCTGTGTCTCAATATATTTTAATTTGTGATTTTCACGAATAGGAATATTTTCTAGGAATATTTATGTCCGTTGCGTTATGCTAATTAGTGTCAGGCGATGATTACGCTCCCGCATGCGGGATGGGGAGTCACTAGAGGTTTAAGATAGATTGCACTCCCGAACATCTTCCCCCAAACTGAGTGTCTAAAAGAGGTATAAAAGGAGGAGAGATCAGTGCCAAGGCATGACCCTCTACCCATATGATTTGGACATCATAGAGAATCATCAGACCAGGTAAATTACTTTTACTATACTCTGTTTGTATTGACTACTTTGACATCAAGGCACGAGCAAAACTATCGACTGGTATATCTTAAGATATTGTATTGTACACTGGAAGCTCACACCACTTTAAAAGATCAAGAGAACAAAGTTGTGAAAGAGAGAACTTTACCCCTCAACAGGCCAGAGAGAACTTTACCCTTCAACAGGCCAGAGAGAACTTCACCCCTCAACAGGGCGAGAGAGAGAACTTCACCCTTCAACAGGCCAGAGAGAACTTCACCCCTCAACAGGGCGAGAGAGAACTTCACCCCTCAACAGGGCGAGAGAGAACTTTACCCTTCAACAGGCCAGAGAGAACTTCACCCCTCAACAGGGCGAGAGAGAGAACTTCACCCTTCAACAGGCCAGAGAGAACTTCACCCTTCAACAGGCCAGAGAGAACTTCACCCCTCAACAGGGCGAGAGAGAACTTCACCCCTCAACAGGCCAGAGAGAACTTCACCCTTCAACAGGCCAGAGAGAACTTCACCCCTCAACAGGGCGAGAGAGAACTTCACCCCTCAACAGGCCAGAGAGAACTTCACCCCTCAACTGGCCAGAGAGAACTTCACCCCTCAACAGCGCCAGAGAGAACTTCACCCCTCAACAGAGCGAGGCGTAGAGAACTCTTGGGAGCAACAAGTTCCATCTTTGGTGTGTCAGTGACAATTGCAGTTTGGCAAGATTGAAAAGCCAAGGGTCGACAAAAGGAAATCAATATCTAAACAGTAGGCAGTAAAAATTGTAAACATAGGAAATTCAGACTAAATAAGAAGATTATAGTAGTATAAACAGTGGAGGCCAAAATATTACGACTCTTATAAAGACCAGTGGAAGGACCAAGGGAATAG
Organism: Oncorhynchus mykiss; assembly: GCF_013265735.2. Classification (NCBI taxonomy): domain Eukaryota; kingdom Metazoa; phylum Chordata; class Actinopteri; order Salmoniformes; family Salmonidae; genus Oncorhynchus; species Oncorhynchus mykiss. The sequence continues at coordinate 81,009,641 of NC_048567.1, read as the reverse complement.
ACCGTCAAGGTAAATATATGGGTGTTTGCTTTGTTTAAGAGTTATAAGAAGTGTTTTGAGCTAATTATATTTGCAATGCCTGGCATAGTATAGCGCATTAAGGATTGATTGAGCATTATTGTTGTATTGAGTAACTGTATAACCATTGAATTGTAATAATGTGTATAAAGACCAAAAACAGAGTGACTTAATAAAAGCTTGAAACTTTGACAACTAGGCCAGATTAACGATCTGGAGAGCAAACGCCTTTGACACTCTCACTGAACAGAAAGTGACCCTGGTTATAGGTTAAAGGGATTGCACTAAAGAATATTTCATTGTGTGGACAATAATATATCTTTGGAAAAGTCAATGCATATAACGATATTAGTTTCCAAGTGACTACTAGCTGACGAGCATAATAACTAACTGAGAATAAGTTATTCGGTATTGATATATAAAATAAGAAGACACAAGGTAAGGGAGTGTAGGAAGAGTCTATAAACATAAAGTAATAAAGTACTCATCGGCCTCCCGGGTGGCGCAGTGGTTAAGGGCGCTGTACTGCAGCGCCAGCTGTGCCATCAGAGACTCTGGGTTTGCGCCCAGGCTCTGTCGTAACCGGCCACGACCGGGAGGTCCGTGGGGCTTGGTCGGTAGGGATGTCCTTGTCTCATCGTGCACCAGCGACTCCTGTGGCGGGCCGGGCGCAGTGCGCGTTAACCAAGTGCACGTTAACCAAGTACACGGTGTTTCCTCTGACACATTGGTGCGGCTGGCTTCCGGGTTGGATGCGTGCTGTGTTAAGAAGCAGTGCGGCTTGGTTGGGTTGTGTATCGGAGGACGCATGACTTTCAACCTTCGTCTCTCCCGAGCCCGTACGGGAGTTCTAGCGATGAGACAAGATAGTAGCTACTACAACAATTGGATACCACGAAATTGGGGAGAAAAAGGGGTACAAATAAATAAATAAATAAATAAAGTACTCATCTATCCAAGGCCCTATACTAGACCGGGAAATAAGGGAGTGACAACGTGAACGAAGGAACACACCCAACTCACGCCATTACGATGGTTGGTGGGGCCTCTATCCCGTCCTCTGCCTAGCCAGGAGGAGAAGTCTTTGGCCACGCCCACCAGGGGTGGGTTTGTCCACTGAGTTGGTGGGGCCGCACGTCTAGGCCCTTGTTACACCGAAGTGACTAAAATCCAAAAGTCTGCCCAGCCAGGTCTTTGGCCACTGAGTTGGCCCGTCCTCTGCCTAGCCAGGAGGAGAGGTCTTTGGCCACGCCCACCAGGGTTTGTCCACTGAGTTGGTGGGGCCGCACCAACTAGGCACAAGGTTACACCGAAGTGACTAAAGTCCTACAGTACTCTGCCCAGCCAGGGAACGGGATAGAGGCTTCTGCTGCAGGCGACGGGCTAAAGTAAATGTCGTTCCACTTCATTATTGTGTCCCACTTGTTGTTGATTCTTCACAAAAAAATACAGTTTTATATCTTTATGTTTGAAGCCTGAATGTGGCAAAATGTGGCAAAAGGTCGCAAAGTTCAAGGGGGCCGAATACTTTCGCAAGGCACTGTATTATCAGTGGTGTCGTCTACGGGGATACAGACATCACTTATTATCAGTGGTGTCGTCTACGGTGAAACGGACATCACTTATTATCAGTGGTGTCGTCTACGGCGATACGGACATCACTTATTATCAGTGGTGGTGTCTACGGAGATACGGACATCACTTATTATCAGTGGTGTCGTCTACAGTGATACAGACATCACTTATTATCAGTGGTGTCGTCTACAGTGATACAGACATCACTTATTATCAGTGGTGTCGTCTACAGTGATACAGACATCACTTATTATCAGTGGTGTCGTCTACAGTGATAGAGACATCACTTATTATCAATGGTGTCGTCTACAGTGATACAGACATCACTTATTATCAGTGGTGTCGTCCACGGCGATACGGACATCACTTATTATCAATGGTGTCGTCCACGGCGATACGGACATCACTTATTATCAGTGGTGTCGTCTACGGTGAAACGGACATCACTTATTATCAGTGGTGTCGTCTACGGTGAAACGGACATCACTTATTATCAGTGGTGTCGTCCACGGCGATACGGACATCACTTATTATCAGTGGTGTCGTCTACGGTGATACAGACATCACTTATTATCAGTGGTGTCGTCTACGGTGATACGGACATCACTGATTATCAGTGGTGTCGTCTACGGTGATACAGACATCACTTATTATCAGTGGTGTCGTCTACGGAGATACGGACATCACTGATTATCAGTGGTGTTGTCTACAGTGATACAGACATCACTTATTATCAGTGGTGTCGTCTACGGAGATACGGACATCACTTATTATCAGTGGTGTTGTCTACAGTGATACAGACATCACTTATTATCAGTGGTGTCGTCTACGGAGATACGGACATCACTTATTATCAGTGGTGTCGTCTACGGAGATACAGACATCACTTATTATCAGTGGTGTCGTCTACGGTGATACGGACATCACTGATTATCAGTGGTGTCGTCTACGGTGATACAGACATCACTTATTATCAGTGGTGTCGTCTACGGTGATACAGACATCACTTATTATCAGTGGTGTCGTCTACGGTGATACGGACATCACTTATTATCAGTCTACGGCGATACAGACATCACTTATTATCAGTGGTGTCGTCCACGGCGATACGGACATCACTTATTATCAGTGGTGTCGTCTACGGCGATACGGACATCACTTATTATCAGTGGTGTCATCTACGGCGATACAGACATCACTTATTATCAGTGGTGTCGTCTACAGTGATACAGACATCACTTATTATCAGTGGTGTCGTCCACGGCGATACGGACATCACTTATTATCAGTGGTGTCGTCTACGGCGATACAGACATCACTTATTATCAGTGGTGTCGTCCACGGCGATACGGACATCACTTATTATCAGTGGTGTCGTCTACGGCGATACAGACATCACTTATTATCAGTCTACGGAGATACGGACATCACTTATTATCAGTCTACGGCGATACGGACATCACTTATTATCAGTCTACGGCGATACGGACATCACTTATTATCAGTGGTGTCGTCTACGGTGATACGGACATCACTTATTATCAGTCTACGGCGATACAGACATCACTTATTATCAGTGGTGTCGTCCACGGCGATCACTTATTATCAGTGGTGTCGTCTACGGCGATACGGACATCACTCTAGCTTCAGAGTTTGTTCTGTTAGGTGACCTAAACTGGGATATGCTTAACACCCCGGCAGTCCTACAATCTAAGCTAGATGCCCTCAATCTCACTCAAATCATCAAGGAACCCACCAGGTACAACCCTAACTCTGTAAACAAGGGCACCCTCATTGACGTCATCCTGACCAACTGGCCCTCCAAATACACCTCCGCTGTCTACAACCAGGATCTCAGCGATCACTGCCTCATTGCCTGTATCCGCTACGGAGCCGCAGTCAAACGACCACCCCTCATCACTGTCAAACGCTCCCTAAAACACTTCTGCGAGCAGGCCTTTCTAATCGACCTGGCCCGGGTATCCTGGAAGGACATTGACCTCATCCCGTCAGTTGAGGATGCCTGGTCTTTCTTTAAAAGTAACTTCCTCACCATTTTAGATAAGCATGCTCCGTTCAAAAAATGCAGAACTAAGAACAGATATAGCCCCTGGTTCACTCCAGACCTGACTGCCCTCGACCAGCACAAAAACATCCTGTGGCGGACTGCGCTAACATCGAATAGTCCCCGCGATATGCAACTGTTCAGGGAAGTCAGGAACCAATACACACAGTCAGTCAGGAAAGCTAAAGCCAACTTCTTCAGGCAGAAGTTTGCATCCTGTAGCTCCAACTCCAAAAAGTTCTGGGACACTGTGAAGTCCATGGAGAACAAGAGCACCTCCTCCCAGCTGCCCACTGCACTGAGACTAGGTAACATGGTCACCACCGATAAATCCATGATTATCGAAAACTTCAACAAGCATTTCTCAACGGCTGGCCATGCCTTCCGCCTGGCTACTCCAACCTCGGACAACAGCTCCCCCCCCCCCGCAGCTACTCGCCCAAGCCTCTCCAGGTTCTCCTTTACCCAAATCCAGATAGCAGATGTCCTGAAAGAGCTGCAAAACCTGGACCCGTACAAATCAGCTGGGCTGGACAATCTGGACCCTCTATTCCTGAAACTATCCGCCGCCATTGTCGCAACCCCTATTACCAGCCTGTTCAACCTCTCTTTCATATCGTCTGAGATCCCCAAGGATTGGAAAGCTGCCGCAGTCATCCCCCTCTTCAAAGGGGGCGACACCCTGGACCCAAACTGTTACAGACCTATATCCATCCTGCCCTGCCTATCTAAGGTCTTCGAAAGCCAAGTCAACAAACAGGTCACTGACCATCTTGAATCCCACCGTACCTTCTCCGCTGTGCAATCTGGTTTCCGAGCCGGTCACGGGTGTACCTCAGCCACGCTCAAGGTACTAAACGATATCATAACCGCCATCGATAAAAGACAGTACTGTGCAGCCGTCTTCATAGACCTTGCCAAGGCTTTCGACTCTGTCAATCACCGTATTCTTATCGGCAGACTCAGTAGCCTCGGTTTTTCGGATGACTGCCTTGCCTGGTTCACCAATTACTTTGCAGACAGAGTTCAGTGTGTCAAATCGGAGGGCATGCTGTCCGGTCCTCTGGCAGTCTCTATGGGGGTGCCACAGGGTTCAATTCTCGGGCCGACTCTTTTCTCTGTATATATCAATGATGTTTCTCATGCTGCGGGCGATTCCCTGATCCACCTCTACGCAGACGACACCATTCTATATACTTCCGGCCCGTCCTTGGACACTGTGCTATCTAACCTCCAAACGAGCTTCAATGCCATACAGCACTCCTTCCGTGGCCTCCAACTGCTCTTAAACGCTAGTAAAACCAAATGCATGCTTTTCAACCGTTCGCTGCCTGCACCCGCACGCCTGACCAGCATCACCACCCTGGATGGTTCCGACCTTGAATATGTGGACATCTATAAGTACCTAGGTGTCTGGCTAGACTCTAAACTCTCCTTCCAGACCCATATCAAACATCTCCAATCGAAAATCAAATCAAGAGTCGGCTTTCTATTCCGCAACAAAGCCTCCTTCACTCACGCCGCCAAACTTACCCAAGTAAAACTGACTATCCTACCGATCCTCGACTTCGGCGACGTCATCTACAAAATTGCTTCCAACACTCTACTCAGCAAACTGGATGCAGTTTATCACAGTGCCATCCGTTTTGTCACTAAAGCACCTTATACCACCCACCACTGCGACTTGTATGCTCTAGTCGGCTGGCCCTCGCTACATATTCGTCGCCAGACCCACTGGCTCCAGGTCATCTACAAGTCCATGCTAGGTAAAGCTCCGCCTTATCTCAGTTCACTGGTTACGATGGCAACACCCATCCGTAGCACGCGCTCCAGCAGGTGTATCTCACTGATCATCCCTAAAGCCAACACCTCATTTGGCCGCCTTTCGTTCCAGTTCTCTGCTGCCTGTGACTGGAACGAATTGCAAAAATCGCTGAAGTTGGAGACTTTTATCTCCCTCACCAACTTCAAACATCTGCTATCTGAGCAGCTAACCGATCGCTGCAGCTGTACATAGTCTATTGGTAAATAGCCCACCCATTTTCACCTACCTCATCCCCATACTGTTTTTATTTATTTATTTTTATTTTTCTGCTCTTTTGCACACCAATATCTCTACCTGTACATAACCATCTGATCATTTATCACTCCAGTGTTAATCTGCATAATTGTAATTATTTGCCTACCTTCTCATGCCTTTTGCACACAATGTATATATAGACTCCCCTTTTTTCTACTGTGTTATTGACTTGTTAATTGTTTACTCCATGTGTAACTCTGTGTTGTCTGTTCACACTGCTATGCCTTATCTTGGCCAGGTCGCAGTTGTAAATGAGAACTTTTTCTCAACTAGCCTACCTGGTTAAATAAAGGTGTTCTCAACTAGCCTACCTGGTTAAATAAAGGTGTTCTCAACTAGCCTACCTGGTTAAATAAAGGTGTTCTCAACTAGCCTTGGGGCGGCAGGGTAGCCTAGTGGTTAGAGCGTTGGACTAGTAACCGGAAGGTTGCGAGTTCAAACCCCCGAGCTGACAAGGTACAAATCTGTCGTTCTGCCCCTGAACAGGCAGTTAACCCACTGTTCCCAGGCCGTCATTGAAAATAAGAATTTGTTCTTAACTGACTTGCCTGGTTAAATAAAGGTAAAATAAAATAAATAAATAAAAATAAAGGTGTTCTCAACTAGCCTACCTGGTTAAATAAAGGTGTTCTCAACTAGCCTACCTGGTTAAATAAAGGTGTTCTCAACTAGCCTACCTAGTTAAATAAAGGTGTTCAACTAGCCTACCTGGTTAAATAAAGGTGTTCTCAACTAGCCTACCTGGTTAAATAAAGGTGTTCTCAACTAGCCTACCTGGTTAAATAAAGGTGAAATAAAAAAAATTAAAAAATAAAAACTTATTATCAGTGGTGTCGTCTACGGTGAAACGGACATCACTTATTATCAGTGGTGTCGTCTACGGTGAAACGGACATCACTTATTATCAGTGGTGTCGTCCACGGCGATACGGACATCACTTATTATCAGTGGTGTCGTCTACGGTGATACGGACATCACTTATTATCAATGGTGTCGTCCACGGCGATACGGACATCACTTATTATCAGTGGTGTCGTCTACGGTGATACAGACATCACTTATTATCAGTGGTGTCGTCTACGGTGATACGGACATCACTTATTATCAGTGGTGTCGTCCACGGTGATACAGACATCACTTATTATCAGTGGTGTCGTCTACGGTGATACAGACATCACTTATTATCAGTGGTGTCGTCTACAGTGATACAGACATCACTTATTATCAGTGGTGTCGTCTACGGTGATACAGACATCACTTATTATCAGTGGTGTCGTCTACAGAGATACGGACATCACTTATTATCAGTGGTGTCGTCTACGGTGATACAGACATCACTTATTATCAGTGGTGTCGTCTACAGTGATACAGACATCACTTATTATCAGTGGTGTCGTCCACGGCGATACAGACATCACTTATTATCAGTGGTGTCGTCTACGGTGATACAGACATCACTTATTATCAGTGGTGTCGTCTACAGAGATACGGACATCACTTATTATCAGTGGTGTCGTCTACGGTGATACAGACATCACTTATTATCAGTGGTGTCGTCTACAGAGATACGGACATCACTTATTATCAGTGGTGTCGTCTACGGTGATACAGACATCACTTATTATCAGTGGTGTCGTCTACAGTGATACAGACATCACTTATTATCAGTGGTGTCGTCTACCGTGATACAGACATCACTTATTATCAGTGGTGTCGTCTACAGTGATACAGACATCACTTATTATCAGTGGTGTCATCTACAGTGATACAGACATCACTTATTATCAGTGGTGTCGTCTACGGTGATACGGACATCACTTATTATCAGTGGTGTCGTCTACGGTGATACAGACATCACTTATTATCAGTGGTGTCGTCTACGGTGATACGGACATCACTTATTATCAGTGGTGTGGTCTACAGAGATACAGACATCACTTATTATCAGTGGTGTCGTCTACGGTGATACAGACATCACTTATTATCAGCGGTGTCGTCTACAGTGATACAGACATCACTTATTATCAGTGGTGTCGTCTACAGTGATACAGACATCACTTATTATCAGTGGTGTCGTCTACGGCGATACAGACATCACTTATTATCAGTGGTGTCGTCTACGGTGAAACGGACATCACTTATTATCAGCGGTGTCGTCTACAGTGATACAGACATCACTTATTATCAGTGGTGTGGTCTACGGTGATCTTGACATGACTTATTATCAGTGGTGTCGTCTACAGTGATACAGACATCACTTATTATCAGTGGTGTGGTCTACGGTGATACAGACATCACTTATTATCAGTGGTGTCGTCTACGGTGATACAGACATCACTTATTATCAGTGGTGTCGTCTACGGTGATACAGACATCACTTATTATCAGTGGTGTCGTCTACGGCGATACAGGCATCACTTATTATCAGTGGTGTCGTCTACGATGATACAGACATCACTTATTATCAGTCTACGGCGATACAGACATCACTTATTATCAGTGGTGTCGTCCACGGTGATACAGACATCACTTATTATCAGTGGTGTCGTCCACGGCGATACGGACATCACTTATTATCAGTGGTGTCGTCTACGGAGATACAGACATCACTTATTATCAGTGGTGTCGTCTACAGTGATACAGACATCACTTATTATCAGTCTACGGCGATACAGACATCACTTATTATCAGTCTACGGCGATACAGACATCACTTATTATCAGTGGTGTCGTCTACGGCGATACGGACATCACTTATTATCAGTGGTGTCGTCTACAGTGATACAGACATCACTTATTATCAGTCTACGGCGATACAGACATCACTTATTATCAGTCTACGGCGATACAGACATCACTTATTATCAGTGGTGTCGTCTACGGCGATACGGACATCACTTATTATCAGTGGTGTCGTCTACAGTGATACAGACATCACTTATTATCAGTGGTGTCGTCTACGGCGATACGGACATCACTTATTATCAGTGGCGACCCGTCATTCAGGGCACCTGTTTTGAGCACCACACTTTTAGGTAAGAAAAAAAAAATCTGTTTTTTTTGGGGGGGAGGGGGTTGCTTGTTTTGCTTGTTGCTTTAGTCATATGACAGGAAAAATAGAGCTCTTTGGCCACGCCCACCAGGGATGGGTTTGTCCACTGAAAAAAACAATGCACAGGTAGAAAATACCTCATCCTTCCTGTAAAATATGGTGGTGGATCTTTGATGTTTGAATGAAAAGCACGACTGTTGGAATGACATCATACAGGACTTCCTGGAGCTGGGGGAGGGTGTAATGGTTTTGCTACAATGCTATTGGATGATGTTATGCAATCTGGCCATGTGCTGTGTGGTTTGTCACATGACACAACTTTAGGACATTTACTAAGTTGAGTTACGGTAAGGATCTGTGTGATGGTTTGAGGGAGAGACGGGGCTGGGGGTAGCTGGTTGGGGTCAAGTCAAGAAGTGGATAGAAAACACTGTTGTTTTTCTTTGAGAATTCTTTAATTAAAAACGTTATTTCAATCCACATCCTCATTGCTGATCTGAAAACTGAATTGAACCCAACCATGCCATTTGGCAGGAGATACTTGATCAATAATTACCCCACAATGCCATCTAGTGGTCAAATGCATTACAACAACAAAACACAAAGGAAAAAAATACAAATACACATTGTTTTGTTTCACCACAAGGTGTCGCTAATTGCATAGTTTTCACGAGGACAGGTTCTCTCTATAGAGGCTGAGCATGATACCCAAGATTTGATGTGCTCAAACCAGCTGTCACCCTGTCATTGTGTGCTGTGTAATTTCTGGTAAATAACTCTTATTAGAAACAGGTTCACGTCTATGTAGTGAAAAGAATGTGACTCTTTGTGAGTCAAAATCAGTTGTCCTGTACCAGTCCTCGCAGACCAGAAACATCAAGTCCATACAGGAACTAGAATTCCTTGCAAACTGTGTCATAGTTTGACGTCTATATATATATATAGAGAGAGAGAGAGAGAGACAGAGAGAGAGAGAGAGTGAGAGAGAGGGGCAGAGAGAGAGAGAGGATGAGAGAGAGAGAGAGAGATAGAGAGAAAGAGAGAGACGTCAAACTATGACACAGTTTGTAAGGGATTCTAGGTCAGGTGAACAAAAGGACTTGAGTTCCTGTATGTTGTTATGATCACACCACGACTCGTTAATCATAAGGCATACACCCCCGCCCTTCTTACTATATATATATAGAGAGAGAGAGATGCTGTTTTGATCACACCACGACTTGTTAATTGACTCGTGGCCAATAAGATAATATATATATATATATATATATAAAACGTGCTTCATTTGAATGATTTGCCATTCTTTAAGGACTAAATACAAGTTTCTATTTTGTCTACCAACACAGTGATATCATCCTGTTTTTCTTCGTATTGGTTTCTCAATGTTTCTGGTTCATATTCTTGGTGCTTTCAAGACAACGCAGAACGTCCAAGTCAAAATGTACCTATGTTTTTTTGCATAGAGCTTCCTGTTGGTTAATTCTGATACTTTCCAAGTGGGAAACTCAGAGCTCATCTTTCTACAACCAGTTCCCTAGTCTGACCATTCTGAGTTTCTGAGTTTAGGTGGCATGAGTTCTCATTTATATATTTGGGTTGTCATGAACTAACATTTTTGAGACAAAACCATGTTTAAATTGTACAGTATTGTAGTATTTTTTTAGATGGTTGTATATTGTAGTGAAGCTTAGTAATTGTAATATAGCTACATTACTGTTTTCAATTTCACTTTCTGTGTCGTTCATATAAAAAAAAACAATGTGTGAGATGGACGACTGGTTAGAGGTAGTGCAGAGAGGGTGGAGTCTGAGATGGACGACTGGTTAGAGGTAGTGCAGAGAGGGTGGAGTCTGAGATGGACGACTGGTTAGAGGTAGTGCAGAGAGGGTGGAGTCTGAGATGGACGACTGGTTAGAGGTAGTGCAGAGAGGGTGGAGTCTGAGATGGACGACTGGTTAGAGGTGGTGCAGAGAGGGTGGAGTCTGAGATGGACGACTGGTTAGAGGTAGTGCAGAGAGGGTGGAGTCTGAGATGGACGACTGGTTAGAGGTAGTGCAGAGAGGGTGGAGTCTGAGATGGACGACTGGTTAGAGGTAGTGCAGAGAGGGTGGAGTCTGAGATGGACGACTGGTTAGAGGTAGTGCAGAGAGGGTGGAGTCTGAGATGGACGACTGGTTAGAGGTAGTGCAGAGAGGGTGGAGTCTCTGAGACGATATAAATAAGAGACGTTCTTCATTCTCTGGATGGTGATGAACAACAGGAAGGATTCTCCATACTCTCACTGCACATTAAGGACATCATTATAGGACAAAGATGGCATCACAGACAGCTGGTAGTTTGAAATGTAGCTTCTCACATTTACAGCAACAATAACAGTTGTTTTCTGAAGTGCTATTGCTTAATAAAATAGCGACTGGAAGTAGACCAACAAAGAGTGCAAAGGGCATCTTTTCAAAATGAGAACAAAAAGAGAACAATACCAGAACCTGTTCATCACAACCTTTCATCAAACCAATAATGAGTTTACATCATTTAGATTTAAGTTTAAAAACAACACGCACACATAAAACTTGAAAAAGCCATTACATGCACATGAGTAAAATCAGAGGATAACACACAATAAAGTCTGGGACTTATTTCCATTGAGGTCCTTTTGAGACAAGATGACTGGACAAGATCCAACACAGTTAAACACAGTATGGCAGTGAAATAATCAAACCAAAACATAGAAGAAGAACATCAATCTCATCAAAAACAGAGAAGAAGAACATCTATCTCATCAAAAACAGAGAAGAAGAACATCTATCTCAACAAAAACAGAGAAGAAGAACATCAATCTCATCAAAAACAGAGAAGAAGAACATCTATATCATCAAAAACAGAGAAGAACATCTATCTCATCAAAAACAGAAAAGAAGAACATCTATCTCATCAAAAACAGAGAAGAAGAACATCTATCTCATCAAAAACAGAGAAGAAGAACATCTATATCATCAAAAACAGAGAAGAAGAACATCTATCTCATCAAAAACAGAGAAGAACATCTATCTCATCAAAAACAGAGAAGAAGAACATCTATCTCAACAAAAACAGAGAAGAAGAACATCTATCTCATCAAAAACAGAGAAGAAGAACATCTATCTCATCAAAAACAGAGAAGAAGAACATCTATCTCATCAAAAACAGAGAAGAAGAACATCTATCTCAACAAAAACAGAGAAGAAGAACATCTATCTCATCAAAAACAGAGAAGAAGAACATCTATCTCAACAAAAACAGAGAAGAAGAACATCTATCTCATCAAAAACAGAGAAGAAGAACATCTATCTCATCAAAAACAGAGAAGAAGAACATCTATCTCATCAAAAACAGAGAAGAAGAACATCTATCTCAACAAAAACTGTCATGTACTGTCATGTTGTCTTGTCTCTGTCCTTTCCCTTCACCCTGTCTCCCTCTGCTGGTCGTGTTAGGTTACCTTTTCTCCCCCGCTTTCCCCCAGCTGTCCCTTGTCTCCTCTAACTACCCATTCACCCCGTTCCCCACCTGTTCCCTTTTTCCCTCTGATTAGGTCCCAATATCTCTCTCTGTTTCTGCTCCTGTCCTTGTCGGATTCTTGTTTGTTTGTGTCATTCATGCCTGAACCAGACTGTCGTCATGTTTGCTGTAACCTTGTCCTGTCCTGTCGGAATCTGCCGGTCCATCTGAGCCTACCTATGTTTGGTAATTAAAGAAGCTCTGTTTAAGTTGATTCGCTTTTGGGTCCTCATTCACGCACCGTAACAGAAGAATCCGACCAAGAATGGACCCAGCGACTTCGGATCCTCTCCACTCAGCCGTCGAGATCCAGGGAGCGATGCTAGGCAGACACAAGCAGGAATTGTCTGCTGCTCGACATGCCGTTGAGACCCTGGCCACCCAAGTCTCCAACCTCACAGAACAGGTTCACCATCTCCGCCTCGATCCACCGGCCACTTCCAGGGCTTTCGAATCTCCGGAGCCCAGAATCAATAACCCGCCGTGTTACTCTGGGGAGCCCACTGAATGCCGCTCGTTCCTCACCCAGTGTGATATTGTGTTTTCTCTCCAGCCCAACACTTACTCCAGGAGCACTGCTCGTGTCGCCTACGTCATATCTCTCCTTATTGGACGGGCTCGTGAGTGGGGCACGGCAATCTGGGAGGCAAGGGCTGAGTGTACTAACCAGTATCAAGACTTTAAGGAGGAGATGATACGGGTTTTTGATCGATCTGTTTTTGGGGAGGAGGCTTCCAGGGCCCTGTCTTCCCTATGTCAAGGCAATCGATCCATAACAGACTACTCTATTGAGTTTCGCACTCTTGCTGTCTCCAGTGGCTGGAACGAGCCGGCCTTGCTCGCTCGTCTTCTGGAGGGTTTCCGCGCAGAGGTAAAGGATGAGATTCTCTCCCGGGAGGTTCCTTCCAGCGTGGATTCCTTGATTGAACTCGCTATTCGCATTGAGCGACGGGTTGATCTTCGTCACCGAGCTCGTGGAAAGGAGCTCGCGCTCTCCGTCGCCTCCCTCTCCGCATCACTACCATCTTCCTCTGCCGGCTCGGGTGCTGAGTCCATGCAGCTGGGAGGTATCCGCATCTCGACTGAGGAGAGGGAACGGAGAATCACCAACCGCCTCTGTCTCTATTGCGGTTCCGCTGGTCATTTTGTCACTTCATGTCCAGTAAAAGGCCAGAGCTCGTCAGTAAGCGGAGGGCTACTGGTGAGCGCTACTACTCCTGTCTCTCCTTCAAGATCCTGCACTACCTTGTCGGTCCATCTACGCTGGACCGGTTCGTCAGCTTCCTGCAGTGCCTTAATAGACTCTGGGGCGGAGGGCTGTTTTATGGACGAGACCTGGGCTCGGGAACATGACATTCCTCTCAGACAGTTAAAGGAGCCCACGGCCTTGTTCGCCCTGGATGGTAGTCCTCTCCCCAGGATTCAGCGTGAGACGCTACCTTTAACCCTCACTGTTTCTGGTAATCATAGTGAAACCATTTCTTTTTTAATTTTTCGTTCACCTTTTACACCTGTTGTTTTGGGCCATCCCTGGCTAGTTTGTCATAATCCTTCCATTAATTGGTCTAGTAATTCTATCCTCTCCTGGAACGTCTCTTGTCATGTGAAATGTTTAATGTCTGCTATCCCTCCTGTTTCCTCTGTCTCTTCTTCACAGGAGGAGCCTGGTGATTTGACAGGGGTGCCGGAGGAATATCACGATCTGCGCACGGTGTTCAGTCGGTCCAGGGCCACCTCTCTTCCTCCACACCGGTCGTATGATTGTAGTATTGATCTCCTTCCGGGAACCACCCCCCCCCCGGGGTAGACTATACTCTCTGTCGGCTCCCGAACGTAAGGCTCTCGAAGATTATTTGTCTGTAGCTCTTGACGCCGGTACCATAGTCCCCTCCTCCTCTCCCGCCGGAGCGGGGGTTTTTTTTGTCAAGAAGAAGGACGGGTCTCTGCGCCCCTGCATAGATTATCGAGGGCTGAATGACATAACAGTGAAGAATCGTTATCCGCTTCCTCTTATGTCTTCAGCCTTCGAGATCCTGCAGGGAGCCAGGTTTTTCACTAAGTTGGACCTTCGTAACGCTTACCATCTCGTGCGCATCAGGGAGGGGGACGAGTGGAAGACGGCGTTTAACACTCCGTTAGGGCACTTTGAATACCGGGTTCTTCCTTTCGGCCTCGCTAACGCTCCAGCTGTCTTTCAGGCATTAGTCAATGATGTCCTGAGAGACATGCTGAACATCTTTGTTTTCGTTTACCTTGACGATATCCTGATTTTTTCACCGTCACTCCAGATTCATGTTCAGCACGTTCGACGTGTCCTCCAGCGCCTTTTAGAGAATTGTCTTTTTGTGAAGGCTGAGAAGTGCACTTTTCATGCCTCCTCCGTCACATTTCTCGGTTCTGTTATTTCCGCTGAAGGCATTAAGATGGATCCCGCTAAGGTCCAAGCTGTCATTGATTGGCCCGTCCCTAAGTCACGCGTCGAGCTGCAGCGCTTTCTCGGCTTCGCGAACTTCTATCGTCGTTTCATCCGTAATTTCGGTCAGGTGGCAGCTCCTCTCACAGCCCTTACTTCTGTCAAGACGTGCTTTAAGTGGTCCGTTTCCGCCCAGGGAGCTTTTGATCTCCTCAAGAATCGTTTTACATCCGCTCCTATCCTTGTTACACCTGACGTCTCTAGACAGTTCGTTGTCGAGGTTGACGCGTCAGAGGTGGGAGTGGGAGCCATCCTTTCTCAGCGCTCCCTCTCTGACGACAAGGTCCACCCATGCGCGTATTTTTCTCATCGCCTGTCGCCGTCGGAACGTAACTATGATGTGGGTAACCGCGAACTGCTCGCCATCCGGTTAGCCCTAGGCGAATGGCGACAGTGGTTGGAGGGGGCGACCGTTCCTTTTGTCGTTTGGACTGACCATAGGAACCTTGAGTACATCCGTTCTGCCAAACGACTTAATGCGCGTCAGGCGCGTTGGGCGCTGTTTTTCGCTCGTTTCGAGTTCGTGATTTCTTATCGTCCGGGCTCTAAGAACACCAAGCCTGATGCTTTGTCTCGTCTCTTCAGTTCTTCAGTAGCCTCCACTGACCCCGAGGGGATTCTCCCTGAGGGGCGTGTTGTCGGGTTGACTGTCTGGGGAATTGAGAGGCAGGTAAAGCAAGCACTCACTCAGACTCCGTCGCCGCGCGCTTGTCCTAGGAACCTTCTTTTCGTTCCCGTTCCTACTCGTCTGGCCGTTCTTCAGTGGGCTCACTCTGCCAAGTTAGCCGGCCACCCTGGCGTTCGGGGTACGCTTGCTTCCATTCGCCAGCGTTTCTGGTGGCCCACCCGGGAGCATGACACGCGTCGTTTCGTGGCTGCTTGTTCGGTCTGCGCGCAGACTAAGTCCGGTAACTCTCCTCCTGCCGGCCGTCTCAGGCCGCTTCCTATTCCCTCTCGACCGTGGTCTCACATCGCCTTAGATTTTGTCACCGGACTGCCTTCGTCAGCGGGGAAGACTGTTATTCTTACGGTTGTCGATAGGTTCTCTAAGGCGGCTCATTTCATTCCCCTTGCTAAGCTTCCTTCTGCTAAAGAGACGGCACAAATCATCATCGAGAATGTTTTCAGAATTCATGGCCTTCCGTCAGACGTCGTTTCGGACAGAGGTCCGCAATTCACGTCTCAATTTTGGAGGGAGTTTTGCCGTTTGATTGGGGCTTCCGTCAGTCTCTCTTCCGGCTTTCACCCCCAGTCTAACGGTCAAGCAGAACGGGCCAATCAGACTATTGGTCGCATCTTACGCAGTCTTTCTTTTCGCAACCCTGCGTCTTGGTCAGAACAGCTCCCCTGGGCAGAATACGCCCACAACTCGCTTCCTTCGTCTGCGACCGGGCTATCTCCTTTTCAGAGTAGCCTCGGGTACCAGCCTCCGTTGTTCTCATCTCAGTTCGCCGAGTCCAGCGTCCCCTCCGCTCAGGCTTTTGTCCAACGTTGCGAGCGCACCTGGAAGAGGGTCAGGTCTGCACTTTGCCGTTATAGGGCGCAGACTGTGAGAGCTGCTAATAAGCGTAGAACTAAGAGCCCTAGATATTGTCGCGGTCAGAGAGTTTGGCTCTCCACTCAGAACCTTCCCCTTAAGACGGCTTCTCGCAAGTTGACCCCGCGGTTCATTGGTCCATTCCGTATCTCTCAGGTCATTAATCCTGTCGCAGTGCGACTTCTTCTTCCGCGATATCTTCGTCGCGTCCACCCGGTCTTCCATGTCTCCTGTGTTAAGCCCGTTCTTCGCGCCCCCGCTCGTCTTCCCCCCCCCCCCCCCCATCCTTGTCGAGGGCGCACCTATCTACAGGGTCCGTAAAATCTTGGACATGCGTCCTCGGGGCCGTGGTCATCAGTACCTAGTTGACTGGGAGGGGTACGGTCCTGAGGAGAGGAGTTGGGTTCCCTCTCGGGACGTGCTGGACCGTGCGCTGATTGATGATTTCCTCCGTTGCCGCCAGGTTTCCTCCTCGAGTGCGCCAGGAGGCGCTCGGTGAGTGGGGGGGTACTGTCATGTACTGTCATGTTGTCTTGTCTCTGTCCTTTCCCTTCACCCTGTCTCCCTCTGCTGGTCGTGTTAGGTTACCTTTTCTCCCCCGCTTTCCCCCAGCTGTCCCTTGTCTCCTCTAACTACCCATTCACCCCGTTCCCCACCTGTTCCCTTTTTCCCTCTGATTAGGTCCCAATATCTCTCTCTGTTTCTGCTCCTGTCCTTGTCGGATTCTTGTTTGTTTGTGTCATTCATGCCTGAACCAGACTGTCGTCATGTTTGCTGTAACCTTGTCCTGTCCTGTCGGAATCTGCCGGTCCATCTGAGCCTACCTATGTTTGGTAATTAAAGAAGCTCTGTTTAAGTTGATTCGCTTTTGGGTCCTCATTCACGCACCGTAACAAAAACAGAGAAGAAGAACATCTATCTCATCAAAAACAGAGAAGAAGAACATCTATCTCATCAAAAACAGAGAAGAAGAACATCTATCTCATCAAAAACAGAGAAGAAGAACATCTATATCATCAAAAACAGAGAAGAAGAACATCTATCTCATCATTTCAGTTACATCATAGGGGTTATTCAGAAGACATCAAACATATTTTTACTTTATGTTTAAAGCTGCCCAGAGAGGACATTGTTTTTATTGGCAGAGGTAACTCATTCCATTCTGAGGCTCCAGTATACAAGACAGTACCTTTCCCAGCATTACTCATTAACCTGTATAAGCAAAACTTGATCTGGTGCTGTGATTGTGTGCATCCCTAACATGAGGAAAGTAATCACTTAGAAATCTGGGCACAGGACCAAAAATACTCCTGTAAACCACACCTAGTCTAATCAGGAAAACCCTCAACAGGCAGCCAGTTTAGTTCCTGAAAGCAGCTCCTGCCTATGCGAGTACGTGGACTCACCTTCAATACTACCCTGATCAGCTTATTCTGGGCTATCTGGAGCTTCTCCTTCATAAATTTAGATAAGCCCCCAAACCAGGAAGTACTAGCATAGTCAAAATGGCAATGAATGAGGGCAGTAGCTAACACTTTCATGGAGTCCAAGCAGCTTGGACTTTCTAGCCAAAGATGTAGTCCTGGCATTAACCTTCCCTAGAACCTTATTGGCCATGCTCACACGTCCCAAGCTTCCATCAAGGATACATCCCAGGTAGCTAACAGAGGTTTTAGTAGTCAGCACCTCACCCCCTAACTTCACTCTGATTTCAGAGGACCAACACAATTTAGGTCTGGATCCCAAAATAATTTATTCAGTTTTCCCTAAGTGCAAAGATAGCTTATTATCTCCAAGCCATTTGCTAAAGTTAGTCAGCTCTGTGCTAAGTCTGCTCTCCAACATATTTTTACTTTTGTGAGACACCAGAAGTGTAGAGTCATCCGCATAAAAGGAAAAGACGGCAAGAACAAGCATCTTTCATATCGTTAATATACAATAAAAACAGTAGAGGCCCAAGCACGCTCCCCTGCGGAACGCCACAACTCACAGTTTTTTATATTGTTAATATGCAAATCCAATCTGACGTTAAAAGTAATGTCTGATCTTACAAACGCACATATTCCTCCACCGTTCCGATCCTTCCTGACGACAGAATAATTACCCTTCTCAATTTCTGAGTCAAAAACAGATGAATCCAACCATGTCTCAGTAAAACATAAGACACGCACCTCTGATTTGCAAACCAACAGGCGAATCTCATCGATCTTTGGTAGTAGGCTTCGGACGTTGAAGTGCACAAAATGTAAGCCTTTCTTCCCAAAGGCCTCATTGAATTCCCGACCCACTTGTAACTCGCCTCCCACTGCACTGCCATCTTCCCACTGCCCTGCCTCCAGTGGCACCTCTGTTGCCATGGAGCACCCCTCCCCAAGTTCTACTCCATCGTCCTCACCACTGTGTCCCCCGTCACTTGCCTCTCTGCAGACTGGACAGGTACATACACCAGTCACCACAGACTGGACAGGTACATACACCAGTCACCACAGACATTTTTACATTTTAGTCCTAGAATAAAAATAATATTCCATGTAGATCCAGGATTTAGATTAATCTGTATCCGGGGAAACCTTCCAGATACTGTATGTTAGAGGTAAACCTAGAACCGGTTGAAATACAACAGTCAAAGTGTACACAGCACACATCATGTGCAAACATAAATCCACACACCATGATCAGAAAAACACTGAAATGGAAAATAACCACCCACAAACAAGAGTGAGAAAACAGGCTACCTAAGTATGGTTCTTAATCAGAGACAACGATAACCAGCTGCCTCTGATTGGGAACCATACCAGGCCTAAACATGGAAACACAACACCTAGACATACAACATAGAATACCCACCCACCTCACACCCTGACCAAATTAAAAATAGAAACATACAAAGCAATCTACGGTCTGGGCGTGACAGTATGGTTCATTGCCAACGCAAATATTATTCAAACGAGATAACATGCAAACTCTAGTTTCACTGTTCTAGTATGAACAAAAACTTCATTGGTTGGCTATATAACTAGGATGATTATCAATGCAAAATACATTTATTACCATCATAATAATAATCTTGTTACAAACAGCAAGGTTTCTCCTGCCACTATCTTTATAATTTCTAACTTCATTTGATTTCTTTCCTTACAGCTAAGATCACACTGGATGAAAAAACAGCCAAACCAAATCTCCTACTGTCCCCTGACAGGAAAAGAGCTTCATACTGCTGCTTTCAATCAGAGGGAAGTGGTTATACTGTGTGCACTTTTTGCTCAGTTGAATGTATTTCTGTTTGCATTCAGTTTCACTTTTCAGTCAAAATACAGAAGCCAGTGTCAACATCTGAGCATTTGTGACCGACAGGCTCAAATCGGTCTTACAGTATGTAGCAACATTTGAAATTGTATTTTTTTAATACATTGGATAAAAGTAGAGACTCAGAGCTACAAAATGGTTTATTACATACACTACAGTTGAGGAACAATCTGAAAGTAATTTTGCTTTGAAAGTTAACTTGTAAACTAATTTTTGAGAAAATGGCCTTTGAATGATTTGGTACTACTACTGGAGAACACTTCTTTGTCTACACCCATTCAGTGTTGTTCACACCCTCTTATGCTTTGGCCCCGCCCATCTCTTTAAGATCCAAACGTTCTGTACTAACAACAGCAGTCAAGCACCCAAGCTAACTTTCCAGCTACTTCCAGACATCTAAGTGAGAGAGAGAGAACAGCTCACTGAACATTATTCACCCTAGTAGAGCTGGTTAGGCTGTTATGTTATCCAGAGTGTTGGTGACTGCAACTGTGCTGTCAAATTGTCCGTTCGTAAATTCAGAGCGTTTCACACAGTGGATGCTCTGGTCAATGAGTTTACTGAAGTTTACTGACAACAGCCATATTCAACGGGTATTGAGCGTTTGTAAATTCATCAATTATTCTGTGCTCTCTGGCACACTCAGACGAGAATGCTCTGAAATCGGAGTAGAGGGCCAGACTGAATTTATTTAATCACCCGAAATGGTTACTTGCATAGTGGAGTCTTTTGTTAAGACATGTAGCTAGCTAGCTATACAATGAACCATGATCCCAACTCATGACGTTACTACCCTGAATGAATCTGCAGGTAGTTTACCAACCAGGTTGTAATGATGTGTCCTGGGAGTGAGTGTTTTAATAAATAAACACAACGTAATACAAAATAAGACACACAAACAATGCACAGAACTGACACAGGAACAGAAACAATAACTCCTGGGGAAGGAACCAAAAGGAGGCCGTCATTGACTTGCCTAGTTGAATAAAGGTAAAAAAAATAAATAATATATGTATATATATATATATATATATATATTTATATTTATATATATATATATAGGGAAGATAATCAAGTATGTGATGGAATACTTATTTTCCACCATAATTTGCAAATAAATTCATTAAAAATCCTACAATGTGATTTTCTGGATGTTTTTCTCTCATTTTGTCTGTCATAGTTGAAGTGTACCTATGATGAAAATCACAGGCCTCTCCCATCTTTTTAAGTGGGATAACTTGCACAATTGGTGGCTGACTAAATACTGTTTTGCCCCACTGTATAGGGAAGGTAATCAAGTATGTGATGGAGTCCAGGTGAGTCAGATGACGCGCAGGTGCCCGTAACGATGGTGACAGTTTGGTGTCATAACGAGCAGCCTGGTGACCTAGAGGCCGGAGAGGGAGCACACGTGACACAGGCTCAACGTTAGCTAGCTAACATTAGACTATAGCTAGCCAAGAAAATGTTTCTTTCTGTCAAAATTAGAAACATTTCATATCTGATAATGTAGCTAGCCAGACTCCTCCTACCTGTATACCGTTACCTCATTCATGGATGCATCTCCTGTTGGGTGAGGATGTAATCCGGATATAATCATTCTCGAATTCCACTGATTTCAAAACTCAGTCCTCCAGAAAGTGGAGAGCAACATTTACGCTGTTTTAATACATACAATGCTTTTTTTTTTTTTAAAGCCGCGTTAAAAGTTTACGTTCAAACTGCTCTCCTGTGAAGTAGTAGCCTCATGCAGCGCAACGCATCTCCTTCACATAGAGTTGAGCAGGATGTTGATTGTGGCCTGTGGAATGTTGTCCCTCTCCTCTTCGATGGCTGTGTCAAGTTGCTGGATATTGAAGGGTACTGGAAAACGCTGTCATACATGTCGATCCAGAGCATCCCAAACATGCTCAGTGCCAAACCTTCATACCATAACTGCAACACACAGCCCATATAGTATAGTTGTCACCACATTAGCTAACATCATCATCAACATAGCAACTAGAACTAACGCATCCTAGGTTTTGTATTGAAGTCAATGTACCCAGAGGAGGACAGAAACTAGCTGTCCTCCGGCTACACCATGGTGCTACCTAACAAAGTGCTGTTGAGGCTACTGTAGACATTCATTGCAAAACAGTGTGTTCTAGTCATTTATTAGGTTGACATGTGAATAATTATTTTAGTATACTTGTACGTAAAAATGACACATTTTTCACTATTTCAATTTTTATGAAATTCATTGAGTGTGATGGTCCTCCCCTTCCTCCTCTGAGGAGCCTCCTCTGGTGTGAAATCCTCTGGTTTGTTTGGGTCATTCCAACAGCAAGTACAGTTCTTGTTTTGACTAGCTTTTTCTGTCCGTCAATGTGAATATGAATTTGCACTTGTAATTCCTTTCAGTTCAGAAAACTATTCGCTACTCTGTCATATTTGACACATTTTACATGTCCTTTTGGATACGTGGTTTAGAGGGTAGTTGACATTGTAGTTTAATGTAACAACTTCTTGCATTAGACTGTGGACATTCAAGAGTGTCTTAAAAAATGTGGATAGCTGCTTTTCCACTCAATCCTCAATCTACAGGCTGGTCATAGATCCTCAGTCTACAGGCTTGTCCTAGATCCTCAATCTACAGGCTTGTCCTAGATCCTCAATCTACAGGCTTGTCCTAGATCCTAAATCTACAGGCTGGTCCTAGATCCTCAATCTACAGGCTTGACCTAGATCCTCAATCTACAGGCTGGTCCTAGATCTTCAATCTACAGGCTGGTCCTAGATCCTCAATCTACAGGCTTGTCCTAGATCCTCAATCTACAGGCTGGTCCTAGATCCTCAATCTACAAGCTGGTCCTAGATCCTCAATCTACAGGCTGGTCCTAGATCCTCAATCTACAGGCTGGTCCTAGATCCTCAATGTATAGGCTGGTCCTAGATCCTCAATCTACAGGCTGGTCCTAGATCCTCAATCTAAAGGCTGGTCCTAAATCCTCAATCTACAGGCTTGTCCTAGATCCTCAATCTACAGGCTTGTCCTAGATCCTCAATCTACAGGCTGGTCCTAGATCCTCAATCTACAGGCTTGTCCTAGATCCTCAATCTACAGGCTTGTCCTAGATCCTCAATATACAGGCTGGTCCTAGATCCTCAATCTACAGGCTGGTCCTAAATCCTCAATCTACAGGCTGGTCCTAGATCCTCAATCTACAGGCTTGTCCTAGGTTCTCAATCTACAGGCTTGTCCTAGATCCTCAATATACAGGCTGGTCCTAGATCCTCAATCTACAGGCTGGTCCTAGATCCTCAATCTACAGGCTGGTCCTAGATCCTCAATCTACAGGCTTGTCCTAGATCCTCAATCTACAGGCTGGTCCTAGATCCTCAATCTACAGGCTTGTCCTAGATCCTCAATCTACAGGCCGGTCCTAGATCCTCAATCTACAGGCTGGTCCTAGATCCTCAATCTACAAGCTGGTCCTAGATCCTCAATCTACAGGCTGGTCCTAGATCCTCAATCTACAGGCTGGTCCTAGATCCTCAATCTACAGGCTGGTCCTAGATCCTCAATCTACAGGCTGGTCCTAGATCCTCAATCTACAAGCTGGTCCTAGATCCTCAATCTACAGGCTTGACCTAGATCCACAATCTACAGGCTGGTCCTAGATCCTCAATCTACAGGCTTGTCCTAGATCCTCAATCTACAGGCTTGTCCTAGATCCTCAATCTACAGGCTGGTCCTAGATCCTCAATCTACAGGCTGGTCCTAGATCCTCAATCTACAGGCTGGTCCTAGATCCTCAATCTACAGGCTTGTCCTAGATCCTCAATCTACAGGCTTGTCCTAGATCCTCAATATACAGGCTGGTCCTAGATCCTCAATCTACAGGCTTGTCCTAGATCCTCAATCTACAGGCTTGTCCTAGATCCTCAATCTACAGGCTGGTCCTAGATCCTCAATCTACAGGCTGGTCCTAGATCCTCAATCTACAGGCTTGTCCTAGATCCTCAATCTACAGGCTGGTCCTAGATCCTCAATCTACAGGCTTGTCCTAGATCCTCAATCTACAGGCTGGTCCTAGATCCTCAATCTACAGGCTGGTCCTAGATCCTCAATCTACAGGCTTGTCCTAGATCCTCAATCTACAGGCTGGTCCTAGATCCTCAATCTACAGGCTGGTCCTAGATCCTCAATCTACAGGCTTGTCCTAGATCCTCAATCTACAGGCTTGTCCTAGATCCTCAATATACAGGCTGGTCCTAGATCCTCAATCTACAGGCTGGTCCTAGATCCTCAATCTACAGGCTGGTCCTAGATCCTCAATCTACAGGCTGGTCCTAGATCCTCAATCTACAGGCTGGTCCAAGATCCTCAATCTACAGGCTGGTCCTAGATCCTCAATCTACAGGCTTGTCCTAGATCCTCAATCTACAGGCTGGTCCTAGATCCTCAATCTACAGGCTTGTCCTAGCTCCTCAATCTACAGGCTTGTCCTAGATCCTCAATCTACAGGCTTGTCATAGATCCTCAGTATACAGGCTGGTCCTAGATCCTAAATCTACAGGCTGGTCCTAGATCCTCAATCTACAGGCTGGTCCTAGATCCTCAATCTACAGGCTGGTCCTAGATCCTCAATCTACAAGCTGGTCCTAGATCCTCAATCTACAGGCTTGACCTAGATCCACAATCTACAGGCTGGTCCTAGATCCTCAATCTACAGGCTTGTCCTAGATCCTCAATCTACAGGCTTGTCCTAGATCCTCAATATACAGGCTGGTCCTAGATCCTCAATCTACAGGCTGGTCCTAGATCCTCAATCTACAGGCTGGTCCTAGATCCTCAATCTACAGGCTTGTCCTAGATCCTCAATCTACAGGCTTGTCCTAGATCCTCAATATACAGGCTGGTCCTAGATCCTCAATCTACAGGCTTGTCCTAGATCCTCAATCTACAGGCTGGTCCTAGATCCTCAGTCTACAGGCTGGTCCTAGATCCTCAATCTACAGGCTTGTCCTAGATCCTCAATCTACAGGCTGGTCCTAGATCCTCAATCTACAGGCTTGTCCTAGATCCTCAATCTACAGGCTGGTCCTAGATCCTCAATCTACAGGCTGGTCCTAGATCCTCAATCTACAGGCTGGTCCTAGATATGGAGGAACTGTTATAGTTTTTTTTATTTTTTACATCTTTACTTACGGTGAGAGTGAAAGAAACATAGGGAAGTGTTTGTGTGTTTTGTTACGGCTAGGAGTGGGTGGTGGGGGGTTAAGAAACTGCAAATCAAACTTGTGACACCTCACCATATACGCCCTATCTGATTATACAAGAGGCTATTGTATTGACCATGAATTCAGTCGTTTGGAACAGCGTGCATTTTTTCCCCAATACTGGCTTACTTTTCCAATCCATTAAGCCAACGGTGTAAATAAAGTCTTTCTTCAATTCTCCGGTTTTGGTGCTTTCCAAGTCCAACTCTCATAAAACCCAAACTTTCCAACATGTATGTAGCCTACGACTGAAATAATTAAATTAAAAAGTACTTTTGCTGCTCTCTAGGGGGCGGGGAGTGTCGAGTGTAGGGGGAGGGGAGGGGAGTGTCTAGCTACAGTTGGTATCTGTTTACTGAATATTTCCCCTTTCAGTCTCTGTGGGGAGCAGGCTTGGCTACTAACTCTGTACTAGACAATTAAATTATGTATAAAAGTTTCAGAAACAATGCAAAATTGGACTGCAGGTGAGTCAATTGATGCAGTAAGACTATAACGAGGCACATTTTATAACTGTCGATATAGCTTTCACTGTGTTTTTCCAAATATTCAAACATGCATATTTTAATTACATTTGATCCAAGCAGTATGATAAATTAATAGATGTTTTTATGTTGTTATTGTTGCTGTTGAAAGTCTATTCTCATTGGTTGTGATGATCATTTCCAGAAACATTAAACGACAGCCAGAGCTTTGGAAGTTTTGGCAAATCTTGGGAAAAAGTAACACATCCTTATGATTGTTGTTCACAACCATTTGGGAAGCCTAATCTCAGCTTTTATCAGGTAAGGAAAACAACAAACAAGTCAATTTACGCAGTGTCTGTGTGTGTGTGTGTGTGTGTGTGTGTGTGTGTGTGTGTGTGTGTGTGTGTGTGTGTGTGTGTGTGTGTGTGTGTGTGTGTGTGTGTGTGTGTGTGTGTGTGTGTGTGTGTGTGTGAGTGTGTGTGTGCGTGTGTGCATGCGTGTGTGCGTGCGTGTGCGTGTGTGTGTGTGTGCATGTGTGTGTGTGTGCGTGTGGGTGGTTGGGTGTGCGTGTGCATGTGTGTGTGTGTGTGTGTGTGTGCGTGTGTGTGTGGGTGTGCATGTGTGTGTGTGTGTGTGTGTGTCTGTGTGCGTGACCTTTATTTTTAATATCTGTCGGCGTGGTGCCAGTTTTTTTTCTTGTTCTTTTTTGGGTGTAAACAACTTCAGAGTTTTGCAACTTCCTCTTCAACTCTGCTTCGAATTCTAGAATAGGTCCAGTGTTGATGAACTTCTACCATATTTATTTTTGCTTGCAGACAATCAGAAGACCGCTGAAGAAATGTCATATTTTATTTAAGAATTTTCTGAAGGTAAATGTAATACTTTTACAAAATTATTGATTGAATGCTTTGTTTTGTTGAGTTAATCATGAGTATTGTATTGTTATTCTATGTTGTGTCAAATCAGTGAGACACTATAGAATTCCTAACAGTTGTTTTCTGTGTAGGGACCCTCTCGGATTTCCACCGTAGAAACAAGCTCATCTCTGGATGAGTGTAAAGCCATAATCAGAGAACTGGCCACCGAGCTACATCGGATATCAAAGGTAGTCCTGGTTAACATTTGAACAGGATAACCGGATTAACAGGAGTGAAAAGGATTGAACGGGATTACATGTTGAGAAATAGCAGAGCAGTAGAGATAGAACCGTCCTGACACAGTATAACAAACATTTGCATTGCAACATCTGATCGCCATGGAACATTTGAATAAATAAATACCCCCAAAAAATAGGGGAAGAACAGGGAAAGAATAAAGAGTTTGCATTGTAAAAGGACACATGAAAATTGCATGTGCTGCAAACACTGCCATTCAAAACAGACAGAGAGAGAGAGAGAGAGAGAGAGAGAGAGACAGTGAGAGAGAGAGAGAGAGAGAGAGAGAGAGAGAGAGAGAGAGAGAGAGAGAGAGAAGGGTCGAGGGGAACATGTAGGTGTTTTCCCTTCAACCTTTCAGTTGTATATGTCTTTTCTATCTCCATAGTATCAAGATAATTTCAACACCAGCCACGAGGATGGCTACAGCCTGGCAGAGTGTCAACAGTTCATCCTACAATGGGCGGAGGAGTTGAGCATCTTACCAAAGGTACTGTTGAGAACAACCACCAAAAACAGCAACATTATTGAATCCATGCAATGCTCCTGTAATGAGTGACAAACATCTGTGTTCAAAGATATCCGTGGGGCAAAGCAGGAGCTCACCAAAGCCCCTGCGTACCTGCTGGGAGGACTATGAGGTAGAGGAGAGAACATCTCCAAAAGAGGCTGAGAGAAGACTGGCAGAAGCTCAGCGCATCATCTCAGGATGGGCTGCAGGACTACAAACACGAAAACAGGTCTCACAACTAACAACAAACAATTTTAAACAACCTGTGCTTATTAAGACAAAAAATAAAAGCATTTCAACTTTTTAAGGTTTGTAAATTCTCATATATAATTTCTGTGTCTCTGTAGGACTCAGTGTGTCCAGGAGAGGATGTCTGTTCAGTCCTGCAGGATCTGGAGGGACAGTGGAAGAGTGGGAAACTACCCAACATGCTCCCTGTCATGGACTTCATAATCTGGACTGTGTTACAGGAACAACCTAAAGAGGTGTGGCATGATAGTAACCTATTATGATAGGGGTTTTTCCTTAATTTATGATGTTGGAATATATTTCTGAGTGATTAGTAGGACAATTCATCATTAATCATTGGTCACTTTGTCATACAGGGCTCCATCCCAGAGCTGTGGCTCAAATCCAAGCAGAGGTTCAAACACTCAGGTACCTCTCATTTGAGCTCAGATATCTATTTCATTTTCAACATGAGCTAAGATATCCCTTTCCTTTTCAACATGAGCTAACATAACATTAGTATTACACTGACTGTAGGCCTACACAATACTTTCAGTATATAGTTTGACATGCACAAAACCTGTTTTTTCATTCCTCAAACACTTTCTGTTTGATTAAGCAAATGCCTGCATGAATTGACCGTTCCTCAAAATGCTTTCATTTTGTCCTCAGGCTTCACCACAGTGATTCCTGAATCAGGTAAGCAGTAGGATTAAAAATAAATTCAGTTGAATTCACTTTTATCAAATTACTTTTCGGTTGTAAACTCATCAGGTTTTAAAACATTGTTTTATTTCAGTATGGGACTGGATAAGCAAAGCATCAGGTAAATTAAACTACTAAACCATTGTGCTATTTCAACATGACAACGGCAGTCTTCATTCAGAATTGTTTTTAATATTTTTGTTTCATGCACCAAAAGTTTTTTATATTCCGGAAATCAAAAGTCATTTTTTTTTACCTACAGTTGACATCCTCTTGGACCCTGAATCAGCCAATCCAGATTTCATAGTGTCCAACAATCAGAAACGTGTGAGAGTGGGCAAAATAATAGAGAGTAAACATGATCCTAGAGACGGATACCGTCACTGCCGCGCATCTCACAAGTATGACGGGTGGTGGTGTGCACTGGGAACACAGGGCTTTACCAAGGGTAGGCATTACTGGGAGGTGGGGGTGGACGGGAAGACAGACTGGAGGATAGGGATAGCTAAGGAGTCTGCACCAAGAAGAGGCTTCAGTCAACTGAACACATCAACAGGTTACTGGACACTACGGATGCAGATCAGTGGGCTGAAGGCTCTAACTGTTCCGGCTGTTGATATCAAGATTCCAGAAAATCTCAAGAAGATTGGGGTCTACCTTGACATGGAGGAGGGGCAGCTCTCCTTTTATGACGTTGTAAGACGCAGCCATATCTACACCTTCAATAACACGTTTTCTGAACAGGTTTATCCAGTCTTTGGCACAGTAGAGACAGACAGAGACCTTATCATACTGTAGTACACAGCTAAATAGAAAATAAAAGTCACAGAAGTTATTGAGGATGTCTCATGACTAAGAACCACCCTAGACCACCCTAGACAACCGTAGACCACCCTAGACAACAGTAGACCACCCTAGACCAGTCTAGACAACCGTAGACCACCCTAGACAACCGTAGACCACCCTAGACCACCCTAGACAACCGTAGACCACCCTAGACAACAGTAGACCACCCTAGACAACAGTAGACCACCCTAGACAACAGTAGACCACCCTAGACCACCCTAGACAACCGTAGACCACCCTAGACAACCGTAGACCACCCTAGACAACCGTAGACCACCCTAGACCACCCTAGACAACTGTAGACCACCCTAGACAACAGTAGTCCACCCTAGACCACCCTAGACAACCATAGACCACCCTAGACAACAGTAGACCACCCTAGACAACCGTAGACCACCCTAGACAACCGTAGACAACCGTAGACCACCCTAGACAACAGTAGACCACCCTAGACAACCGTAGACCTCCCTAGACAACAGTAGACCCCCCTAGACAACCGTAGACCACCCTAGACAACAGTAGACAACCGTAGACCACCCTAGACCACCCTAGACCACTCTAGACAACCGTAGAGCACCCTAGACCACTCTAGACAACCGTAGACCACCCTAGACAACCGTAGACCACCCTAGACAACAGTAGACCACCCTAGACCAGTCTAGACAACCATAGACCACCTTAGACAGCAGTAGATCACCCTAGACCACCCTAGACAACCATAGACCACCCTAGACAACCGTAGACAACCGTAGACCACCCTAGACCACCCTAGACAACCGTAGACCACCCTAGACAACAGTAGACCACCCTAGACCACCCTAGACCACTCTAGACAACTGTAGAGCACCCTAGACAACCGTAGACAACCGTAGACCACCCTAGACCACCCTAGACCACCGTAGACCACCCTAGACCACCCTAGACAACCGTAGACAACCCTAGACCACCCTAGACAACCATAGACAACCGTAGACCACCCTAGACCACCCTAGACAAGCGTAGACCACCCTATACCACCCTAGACAACCGTAGACCACCCTAGACCACCCTAGACAACCGTAGACCACCCTAGACAACAGGCCATCATGTGATGACATCCCCATATTTTTAACATTGACATTTTGGCGAAATTACTCTGCCCATGATAGCACCAATTATGCCACAAAAAAAACACAGCTAATTCCATACATGACATGGTGTATATAATATTTACTAACTTTGTTCTGTTCTCTTCCATCGCCAAAGCACAGCTAATTCCATACACAACATTGATCTTTGATCTGTTCTCTTCCATCGCCAAGCACAGCAGGTCGATGGTAATCCATAATGGTGACCATCTATTATCCTTAATCCAGTTAGAAATCAGCTGTTTGCTAGAGTCTATCTTCCTAAAGAGTGTCTGCATTATGATTAATGAAGCCAGATGTATCTTTCTTTATGACTTGGGAAGCTTTACTTTCTGAATTTGAATGATAATATGACATTAGATGTTTACTATAATTTCATAATTTGAGGTTAGCTACAGTAATAATTTTTAAATTTTTTCATACTTCCTCAATGAGTTTGTAAAGCACTGACGAAGCTACAGAAGATAAAAATGTTTGTTTATTCTTTGTTTATGCACTTTGCACTTTGCACTTTCTGTTATTCTTTCAAGTATGGATTAAACAGAGCATATTTTAGTATCTTGGTCTTCCTTGGTTTGATGTTTTATTTCAGCTCATGAAACAATGGGACCAACACTTTACATGTTAACTTTATATTCTTTGTTCAAACAGACCGTTTGAAGAATGTAATTCAAGAATAACCATGAGGACGTTTATATGGGCACAGATGATGTCCAAACCAATCAGATATGTTTGTCTCTCAGCATCAGTCAGTTGGCCTGTGTTTATGAGGTCGCCTGTGTTTATGAAGTAGGACTGTGTTTATGAGGTAGGACTGTGTTTATGAGGTAGGACCGTGTTTATGAGATCGCCTGTGTTTATGAGGTAGGACTGTGTTTATGAGGTAGGACCGTGTTTATGAGGCCGCCTGTGTTTATGATGTAGGACTGTGTTTATGAGGTAGGACTGTGTTTATGAGGTAGGACTGTGTTTATGAGGTAGGACTGTGTTTATGAGGCCGCCTGTGTTTATGATGTAGGACTGTGTTTATGAGGTAGGACTGTGTTTATGAGGTAGGACTGTGTTTATGAGGTAGGACTGTGTTTATGAGGTCGCCTGTGTTTATGAGGTAGGACTGTGTTTATGAGGTAGGACCGTGTTTATGAGGTAGGACTGTGTTTATGAGGTAGGACTGTGTTTATGAGGTCGCCTGTGTTTATGAAGTAGGACTGTGTTTATGAGGTAGGACTGTGTTTATGAGGTAGGACTGTGTTTATGAGGTAGGACTGTGTTTATGAGGTAGGACTGTGTTTATGAGGTAGGACCGTGTTTATGAGGCCGCCTGTGTTTATGAGGTAGGACTGTGTTTATGAGGTAGGACTGTGTTTATGAGGTAGGACTGTGATTATGAGGTAGGACTGTGTTTATGAGGTCGCCTGTGTTTATGAGGTAGGACTGTGTTTATGAGGTAGGACTGTGTTTATGAGGTAGGACTGTGTTTATGAGGTAGGACTGTGTTTATGAGGTAGGACTGTGTTTATGAGGTAGGACTGTGATTATGAGGTAGGACTGTGTTTATGAGGTCGCCTGTGTTTATGAGGTAGGACTGTGTTTATGAGGTAGGACTGTGTTTATGAGGTAGGACTGTGTTTATGAGGTAGGACTGTGTTTATGAGGTAGGACTGTGTTTATGAGGTCGCCTGTGTTTATGAGGTAGGACTGTGTTTATGAAGTAGGACTGTGTTTATGAGGTAGGACTGTGTTTATGAGGTCGCCTGTGTTTATGAGGTAGGACTGTGTTTATGAGGTAGGACCGTGTTTATGAGGTAGGACTGTGTTTATGAGGTAGGACTGTGTTTATGAGGTCGCCTGTGTTTATGAAGTAGGACTGTGTTTATGAGGTAGGACTGTGTTTATGAGGTAGGACTGTGTTTATGAGGTAGGACTGTGTTTATGAGGTAGGACTGTGTTTATGAGGTAGGACCGTGTTTATGAGGCCGCCTGTGTTTATGAGGTAGGACTGTGTTTATGAGGTAGGACTGTGTTTATGAGGTAGGACTGTGTTTATGAGGTAGGACTGTGTTTATGAGGTCGCCTGTGTTTATGAGGTAGGACTGTGTTTATGAGGTAGGACTGTGTTTATGAGGTAGGACTGTGTTTATGAGGTAGGACTGTGTTTATGAGGTAGGACTGTGTTTATGAGGTCGCCTGTGTTTATGAGGTAGGACTGTGTTTATGAGGTAGGACTGTGTTTATGAGGTAGGACTGTGTTTATGAGGTAGGACTGTGTTTATGAGATCGCCTGTGTTTATGAGGCCGCCTGACCACCCGCCACCAATACCACACCAATTGATGGTCTCTGGGAGCACAATGCTCTCTCAACATTTTCAAACCATGGCACATTGATGAATGTGGATTAGGATTCTATGGAAGTGCAGGTCCTGCGTTTACACCTCCAGCCCAATTCTGATTATTTTTCCACAAATTGGTCTTTTGATCAATCAGATCAGCTCTTTTGCCAATAACTGGGCAAAAGATCACAATTGGGCTGCCTGTGTAAACACAGCCAACTGACAATTATTGTTCAGATTAATGTCCAAATATTTAAAGATGCATCTTTGATCACTTCTTAAAGAATGTGCCCAATAATGCCTTTTGCTTGGCCACTATCAATGCATAATATTACGCAGCCTAATCTGGGTGTCTGTCGGATGTGTAAAGGCTGGGTTCAATCCGTATTCCTGAAGAGCTGCTCTACTGCTTGATAGAAAGTTTAATAAGGCAATGTTCCCCGCGTTAGCGCAGACTGCATTCACGGTAAAAGTTGGATTTTAGCTGAACCTATCATAAGAGTTCACAGGCCTTTATGTCCCTGCCGCGCATTGGCTCTGTCACGGACGTCCTCCTCTTCATCTGAAGAGGAGAGGCGAGAAGGATCGGAGGACCAAAATGCGTGGTTTGTGTTCATCATGAATTTTAATAAAGAAAACACTGAACCACACTATACAAAAACAGTTAAACGAAATAACGACCGTGAAGCTAATGAGAACTGTGCTGAACACAAGCAATCAACTTAGACAATCGCCCACAAACAAACAGTGAAACCCAGGCTACCTAAGTATGATTCTCAATCAGAGACAACTAATGACACCTGCCTCTGATTGAGAACCATACTTAGGCCGAAACATACAAATCCCCAAATCATAGAAAAACAAACATAGACTGCCCACCCAACTCACGCCCTGACCATACTAACTAAATACAAAACAACGGAAATAAAAGTCAGAACGTAAAAGGCTCCTCAATATTGCCAGCCACTGGCTGAGACGTGAGCCCGTCTGACATTCTTCTCTAAATCTTTTGGCTTCATTATTGAAATATTATTTCCACGATTTAAAAAAAAATATTTCAACTTTATTCAGTAATGAAACTAATCTAAAAAATAATCAGTACTAATACGCTTCTGTAGGAATACTCCCATGGTGATCCCTGAGGGGTATATCTATATATATATATACAGTGCCTTGTGAAAGTATTCGGCCCCCTTGAACTTTGCGACCTTTTGCCACATTTCAGGCTTCAAACATAAAGATATAAAACTGTATTTTTTTGTGAAGAATCAACAACAAGTGGGACACAATCATGAAGTGGAACGACATTTATTGGATATTTCAAACTTTTTTAAAATAAATTATCGAGGTCACCCCCTCTCCTAGGGAGGGTGACATGTTCGATGCCAATATAACGCAGAGACAAAATCGAGTGGTTTGCTTCCAAAAAGTGGGCCGCAACTGGGTAAGTCGAGTTTTTACAAGCAAACTGGCACTGTCTCTGCTTTTTATATTTGAAAGAAAAGGTGATGCATGCTGGGGGCTTCTCTCCGAGCGATGAGCCGCATGGTCCTAAAGCCAGGCAGCTAACATGCTAAACATTCCTTGCAATTTAATTGGGATTAGAATGATTCTAGTCCCCAAAAATGTTCCTACTTTTTTTTTGGGGGGGGGGGGGGGGGGGTCTTGAGCTAGGGTACGCGACTGCTATACTCTGCCATACCCAACTGATGCCGGGGCTTGGTCGGCCATCATCGTAAATAATAATTTGTTCTTAACTGACTTGCCTAGTTAAATAAGGGTTAAATAAAAAATGTATAAAAAAAAATGCCTCTGCAGTTTGAAGCCTGGCTTGAGATGGCAGCAGGTGTTTAATCAATATCCACCCTTATGACATTGATGAAGCCTGAGTTGGAATGTGAAACTAGCTTTAGAAAATCCTGAGTAGATGTGAAAAAAGAAACGTCCCTGTCTTTCGAAGATAATTGGTAAAAATCTAAATAACTTCACAGATCTTCATTGTAAAGGGTTTAAACACTGTTTCTCA
This sequence comes from Oncorhynchus mykiss, assembly GCF_013265735.2. NCBI lineage: Eukaryota > Metazoa > Chordata > Actinopteri > Salmoniformes > Salmonidae > Oncorhynchus > Oncorhynchus mykiss. Next base: position 80,975,339 of record NC_048567.1, on the reverse strand, counting down.
TGCTTGTTCAAGGAACCTTAAACAATTAATGAAGAGACCTGTGGAATGGTCATTAAAACCTCTCTGGGATGTGGGACGGTACAGTCCCACCTCGCCAACAGCCAGTGATATTGCAGGGCGCCAAATTCAAAACAACAGAAATCCCATAATCATTACCAACATTTCTCAAACGTATAAGTATTTTACACCATTTTAAAGATAAACTTGTTGTAAATCCAGCCACAGTGTCTGATTTCAAAAAGGCTTTACGACGAAAGCACACCAAACGATTATGTTACGTCAGTACCTAATCACAGGAAAATACAGCCATTTTTCCAGCCAAAGAGAGTCACAAAAAGCAGAAATAGAGATAGAATGAATCACTAACCTTTGATGATCTTCATCAGATGACACTCATAGGACTTCATTTTACACAATACATGTATGTTTTGTTGGCTAAAGTTCATATTTATATCCAAAAATCTCAGTTTAAATTGGCGCGTTACGTTCACTAATGTTTTGCTTCCAAAATTGATTTTGCAGAGCGACATCAATTTACTAAAATACTCATCATAAATGTTGATGAAAATACAAGTGTTACGCATGGAACTTTAGATGAACTTCTCCTTAATGCAACCGCTGTGTCAGATTTCTAAAAAGCTTTACCGAATATGCACACCATGCAATAATCTGAGTACAGCGCTCAGACAACAGAACAAGCCATACAGGTATCCGCCATGTTGTGGAGTCAACAGAAGTCAGAAATAGCATTATAAATATTCACTTACATTTGATGATCTTTATCAGAATGCACTCCCAGGAATCCCAGTTCCACAATAAATGTTGAATTTGTTCGATAAAGTCCATCATTTATGTAGAAATACCTCCTTTTTGTTTGCGTGTTTAGTACACAATCCAAACTCACGAGGCGCGGGCAAGTCCAGGCAAAATTTCAGACAAAAAGTAATATCACAGTTCGTAGAAACATGTCAAATGAAGTACAGAATCAATCTTTAGGTTTTTTTTATCATAAATCTTCAATAATGTTTCAACCGGAGACGTTTCTTTTTTTTGCTGTAAATGGACTGTACTTGTGCACCTCAGGTTTCAACTCAGGTTGCATGGCCTTAACTTATGTATGGATTACTGTGTAAAAGTATATAAAGCATGCTAATATACTGGTGTGAAGGCATTTGGGCAGTGGTGTAAAGTACTACTTAAGTATTTGGGGGGGGGGGATATACTTACTATTACTATTTATTTTAAAACTATTTCAAATTTTGCAAAAATTGTATAGGAGTAGATTTATAAAAGGCATAATGTGCTTTTCGACTTCAAAACCAATGTAATTGGACAATTTGCTATATTATAAAATTGATTGAATATTTTGTTTCTGCGTCACATCCTTTAACACTTTATTTGGATAATCCATCTGTGCAACAAGGTTTCCCAAACTAGGGCTTGCAACCCCATGTGGGGTCACCTGATTATTTTATTTAACCAGGTAAGAAGACTGAGAGCACATTTTAACTTACAGCAACAACCTGGGGAATAGTTACAAGGGAGAGGAGGGGCGATGAATGAGCCAATTGGAAACTGGGGATGATTAGTTGGCCATGATGGTATGAGGGCCAGATTGGGAATTTAGCCAGGACACCAGGGTTAACACCCCTTCTCTTACAATAAGTGCCATGGGAACTTTATATACCATCAGAGAGTCAGGACACCCGTTTAACATCCCATCTAAAAGACAGCACCCCACACAGGGCAATGTCCCCAATCACTGCCCTGTGGCATTGAGATATGTTTTTTTAGACCAGAGGAAACAGTGCCCCCTACTGGCCCTCCAACACCACTTCCAGCAGCATCTGGTCTCCCATCCAGGGATGACCAGGACCAATCCGGCTGAACTTCAGAGGTAATCCATTAGTGGGATGCAGGGTGGTATGCTGCTGTGCTGGCATAAAGACTTTGAAACTGGGGTTATCAGAGAACATTTGCGCTTGGCTCATAAAACCGGGGTTATGTCAGTGGCCTCCGGTAAACAGAGCAGTTTCTGTTTTCTTCCTACAAGTGAGTCTATCTTTTGAATGGTTTAAGCTACAAAATGTTATGAACCCATTACTGAAAGATAAGAGACTCAGGAACACGTTTGTCTGTACTTTTTCCCTCTACTATGCCCATAAGCCATTAGAACTGAGTGGACAAGACCAGGCACTAAATCAGACTGAGGAAAAAAGACCATCGCCAATGATGACAGAAGTCAAATATCACACAACTGGTCTGATGTACTTAGTGTACTGTTAGTGTACTGTTTGGTGTCTGTGTAGGTTTCCTGATTGAGTAAAACTCTTCTCACCTACATCACAGCTATAAGGTCGCTGGATCACTTTCAACCCTGGAGCCTTCCCAGATGATAAGACCCTCCCACTGAGCGAGCGACCGTTAGGGTTGTCCCAACAACTTATGTCTCTCCTGAGTTCTGCAAAATAGGAAAAGTCCCAAGTTATTTTATTAAGCTCGAAGTCCAGCCCTAGTGATGTCACTGCATACGTCATTACCTTCTACTCATCAGACCAAGCTCATGCACACACAGCTATACAGACTTGCAAGAGAGATACAATAGTTCCAGTGTTTTCTAAGGGCTCAGCAGTAAATGTCCACTCCCCCAAGTTGATTTATAGAGGTCTGTCTGACTAGTCTCATCTCTTTTACTCCCCTGCAGGGTTCTGTGTTTATCTTTGAAGTGCTTTCTCACAGACCCCATGCAATAACTCAAACATCTCTCAGACCTTTTCTTTATAGGCGGCAGAGACTGGAAAAGAACTGTGAAACAATTTTAAACCTTATAATGCATATATATATATATATATATATATATATATAGTTAATCTGTAGTCTAGGACCCTATAAATGTAGTGGGGGAGGGGTCTTATAACCCTTCACATAATACAACATATGCATATTCAATTATTATAATATATCAAACATTTGGTTCAACCCCTATCATGACCCCAATTTGACCCCATCATTCCCCCCTTTGAGACTCACCCAAAGTTTTAATCATAAAATTCTCCTCTGAAATCAAACAGATTTGGCAATCCCACGGAACCATTTGGGATGGCCTGTTATAAAATGAGTTTCCTGGAATGCTGGTGGGGGTGGGGTGACTCTGTCTATACTCCCATTCCTCCTGAGTCCTGGGAAGAACCATGGAGTTGAATAAACAATGGGATTAAGAGAAACCAGAAATGCACCAGTCTCACCTTCAGCACGATTTGTATCAACTTCCACCAACACCATCACTCCAGCATGTTCAAGAGCAGTTACAGTTTACAGTCATTTTCTTACACATATAAACAGTAATCAAAATCCCCAAACTTCCTACAAGTATAGGAGTAAACAATGAAAATAAAGTCAACAAACTTTCTCCATTACAATTCCAAATTTAGCATTTAACCAGTCACCAATTTAGTCAAAACAGATTTTTTCAGATTTGAGAGAGTTTTACTAAGATCAGCAATCCTATCAATTATCACAGTCATATTCTCAGAGGAGTCAGGGAGGAGCATAACACAATTTCAGGATCAATAATGCCTAGAACGTTACAGTGTCCTCCTTCCTTCGCCAAAAGATCATCTAAAGCCAACTCATGGCGGCCGACTACTGCTTTCAGATTTTCGACATCTAATGAGAGTTGGCTAAATCCTCAGATCGTTAAAATCATATGGGCCTGTAAAGATTGAGGTTAAATTATTTACCCACTTTCCCAGGAAAGCCACACCCCAGGACTGACATACCAAAAGATCTCACCCGGGTGTAGGACATGACCATAGGCTTCCTGACTGTCTGGAATGAGTCGTTTGGTACACTTCAGTTCCCCATATTTGGTTTTTGCCTGTTTATTGAAAAGATAGGTGACTAGAATTCTTAAAATGTACATTTCTGTTCTCCCCAAATAACAACCCCCCCCCCCCCTTATCCAGGAGGTAAAGTGAGGTACCCCTTGTCACAGCATACCCACATCCAAAAGGTACTCCCATGCCTTCTTCTATCCTGGACATTTTTACACCTGTCACCTTTTGCTGTACATCTACTACACTAAAATCACCTTCAGCATAGTTTCTCCTATCACTATACTACATGCTCTCAGTTGACCCATATATACACGACAAGCTCTAGTATCTCCCATATCTTCCTTCTACCACATTAGGTAACTTTGCCCCCTTCTTGTGACCACCCCGACATACATGCGTCCCATTATCACCAAATGTTTAACAGTCTTTTTAGCTAAGCAATTTATTATACAGAAAGCAACAACAAAGCACAGTAGTCCTACCAGAAGTGGAACGATCATGGCAGACAGGAACATCATCACCTTACCCATCACGTATCCAAATACACCATTAAACCAGTGTCCAAATTTGGTCATAGATGGTGTTGACAGTAACTCCTAATTTAGCCAGGTCATAAATAAACGCTGTCATGTTGTCACAGAAGTCAGGAAGCAACATGACACAGTAATCCTGATCATCTATTCCAAGGGCCCTGCAGACACCAATATGTAATCGAGTACCATTTAGTCTCAATGGCCCACCCTCCCAACCTCTTCAGTCTACCCCCTCCTTTTTCGAACATTCTGTTAAAAATCGCGCAACATTTCAGCGTCCTGCTACTCATGCCAGGAATATAGTATATGCATATGATTAGTATGTGTGGATAGAGAACACTCTGAAGTTTCTGAAACTTTCTGAAACTAAAACTGGTTAAATAACGTCTGTGACTATAACAGAACGTGAACAGCAAGCGAAATCCCAAGAAAAACCTGGTCACAAAAACCACAGAAAAGTATTAATCCGCCAGTCTCTGAATTGTTTATTGCAAGCTGCATCTGAACTATTACCTGTTGCCCTATTGGATAATCCACCTTCCCATGCTTCTTCCTTCCCTTCCTTCCCTCCAGTGACCAACATCAGAATAGTATAATTGCTTTTTCTTTGTCAAACCTTGGTATTGTTCCTTTGCCAATTGGTATAGTTGCGAAGTAATTACAATTTATCAGATTAACACAATTTAGCAGATGATGTGATACTGGTGTGCAAAAGAGCAGAAAATAAAATAAACACAATATGGGGATGAGGTAGGTAGATTGGGTGGGCTATGTACAGATGGACTATGTACAGCTGCAGCGATCGGTTAGCTGCTCAGATAGCTGATGTTTAAAGTTAGTGAGGGAAATGTAAGTCTCCAGCTTCAGCGATTTTTGCAATTCGTTCCAGTCACTGGCAGCAGAGAACTGGAAGGAAAGGCGGTCAAAGGAGGTGCTGTCTTTGGGGATGACCAGTGAGATATACCTGCTGGAGCGCGTGCTACGGGTGGGTGTTGTTATCGTGACCAGTGAGCTGAGGTAAGGCGGAGCTTTACCTAGCGTAGTCTTATAGATAACCTGATACTACCTGGGTTCCCCACAGAAAGGCTGCGGAGGTGGATTTCTGGGAAATCATTACCCGTGTGCCAGATGTGTTCCCCTTCCCCTGTCATCCTATGTAATGTCACTGCTTTCACACATTTACTGGTCTCCACATCCCCGTCCACAAAGGGAACGAGTTGAATTTGGAGAACAATAAATACCCTGCATGTGTGTTTCCATGGGTGCATTTTTCTTGTTTCACAACCATAGTATGTGTGTATGATGGTAACATCTGATGACTGTTCAGGACCTGTGGCTGAACCCTCTGTTGGTTCTTCTTGCCTTTGTTCTCGGGCCCTCTGGCTGTGGTCTTCCCCGTTTCTCCTCTGTTCCTTCCTCATCGGTGGATCTCAGCCTCTTTTGTTGTCATGGTCACCTGGAAGGGACCCATCCATCTTGGGTGGTTCCATTTTCTTTTATGGACTCGTAGTTTCACCCAGTCTCCTATGCAAATGGTCAGAGCATCTGGATCCTCACCTGGGATTGGTTCTGCTGCTTTCCTAGTGTTAGAGTGGAGAAAACTTACAACAGAAGTTAGTTCCTTCATGTACTCAAGATGGTCACACTATGTTTTAGTTATGTCTATCTGTCGGTCAGTCATAGGTCTCACCCCTGGGGTGTTCATTGGTCGTCTTGTTAACATCTCGTAAGGTGTACACCCAATACCTTTGTTAAGGCTGCTGCGCATTGTCATGAGGACAAGGGCAAGCATTCCACACAGCTCAATTTTGTGGAATGGCAGGCTTTTGATCCTTTAATTAGGCCTCTCTGTAATCCCGTGATAGATGGACACAAACTTCTGGTCAACACCCATCATTTTGGTCACTTGGGAAACCACATCTCCTATGAGATGGGTCCCATAGTCTGCAGACAAAACCTCAGGCACTCCGAACATGGGTATGATTTCCGTCACTAGGAATTTTGCAACTGTTTGCGCATAACAGTTGGTGGGTGGGATGGTTCCACCCACCTGGTAAACCTGTCAATTATAACCAAGCAGTATCTCTTTCTTTGTTTTCGCTCTATCGTGTCTATGAAATCCATAGCTAGGTGGAAAAAATGTCATTTTGGAGTGGGGAACGACCCTGTGTTGCAGTGGAGTTCCCTTGTTTATGTTATATTACAAACACGCAACGATAAATGAACTGTTTCACGTGCTGATTCAAACCATTGGGCCGAAATCTTCTCCTCCTCCTTTCCCATATCCACCCTTTGATGAATGGCTCACTCCATGAGCCAATCGGCAAATAGTAGAGATCATAGTTGATGGTGAACAGGGCATGTCGTACAGAAGATGTAGCCATAAGCCAGACGTAGGACAGAGAGCACACCCTCTCTCCCTCCACACCTGGTGATTGAGAATATCAGCCTGCAGCTGATTCTCAAGATCAGTAGTTTCAGACGACACAAACGACTAAAAATAAAATGCATGTGTGTGACACAACGGGAAACAGTGAATTTGGCCGCCTCATCAGCTATGCTGTTACCAATTCTAGCATAATCACTCCAACCCGTGTGTGCCTCAACCTTAACAATAGCCAATGCGTTAGGTTTTCACATAGCTTCAATCAACTGTTCAACATAAGGTCTGTTTTTAATAGGTGTGCCTGTGGTATTAGTAAACCAGCAACGAACAGCACCATGTCAGGCAGAGGTTCATCAAAACAAGTCTTTGTCCGGTGCACATTCCTGGGCTGTCCCGATGTCCCTGTTATTGTTACTGATGATTTGCTCAGGGAAGCTCTCCAACAACTTGTCCTAAACAGGAACAGTGAGCTCCAGTGTCTATTAGAAATGGTAGATCATGTCCATTAACATCAAGAGTAACCATTGGCTCTTCTCTTCCGTCATTGAATTCGTACAGGGGACACTGGAGCAAGGGGAGTCGGGCACCTTCATTGTGAGGGAAATAAGAACTGTTGGCGTTCTGATTTCCCATTGGCCGTGGTTTTCCTCTATCATTAACTTGTACTCCTTGTCCATAGGTGGCTCAGGGGAGCATATTCAGCTCCGGGCAAGTGGTACTGCGGCTGAGTTTCCTCTTCCTCTGCCATACCCAAAGTTTCCTCTTCCTCTGCCAGACCCAAAGTTTCCTCTACCTCTGTTGTAACCTCTACCTCTTTCATTTCCCCCACACTGCAAACTCACATGCCCCAACTTCCCACAGGTCCAGCATTGTTCTAGTCACGAAAGGCTCTGGCGGGCCCACCTCTTCCAGTCCATGTTTGTGGGTCACCATAATGCTCAGTGGTGAAAAGCACATACCTTGCAGGCACCGTGTTCAACGAGTGTGACTGATGTGACTGTGGGGGAGCTGCAGGCTGTGGTTGTGGTGAGCCTGTAGAAACAACTTTAAGCAGCCATCATATTGTGAGTAAAATAACCACTTCCTGTCTCAATCTGTGCAAGCTGGGCCTTCTTCAGTGCAGTGTCTAGTCCTCTTCGTCACACTCTTCTATCTCCCTCTGGTATTGCCTTTACCGTATCCGTGGCTTGTCCCGACCTCCTCTTTTAGCTTTTTACTTTAGACCACATCATCTGTGTCTCTTTTAATCGTATCAGCAATTAGCACCTGCAGATCTTCTATCAACTTCCTCTTCTCTTTTCATAATGTATACAAATTATCATTTTCCAGTCGTCTTTCTTCTCGCTTTCTTTCTTCCCTTTCTCGCTATTGTTCTCTCCAGCTTTAAATTATGGTCACGGGTAGCCTTGTTCATGAAGATCTTTCCTTCCAGCATCATCATTCCTATCACAGTTTCTGATACAAGGGCACTTTTCTTCTTCCCCTTCTTTTGGTCAATTTTTCTTGTCTGAATTATCTCCTTGACTCAATCCAACCTAATTTCTTTAGGGTTATCCTAAAGTGGGTGTAATATGTATGTACATGCCTATATAAATTATTCTCTATCTCCTTTCAGTGTGTGTTAAAACTTGTTATGGCTAGGAGTCCCTCAAAAGGAACACCCCACCCCCCATTCAGCTGATATATTTCACTTTCACACATTAACAAGTCCAATACAGCAAAACGAAAGATAAACATCTTGTTAATCTACCCATCGTGTCCGATTTTTAAAAGGTTTTACAGTTTTACAGTCTCGAAGTCCGAAGTAATGTCACTGCATACGTCATTACCTTCTACCCAACAGACCAAGCCCATGCATACACAGCTATACAAACTTGCAAGGGAGATACAATAGTTCCAGTGTTTTCTAAGGGCTCAGCAGTAAATGTCCACTCCCCAAGTTGATTTATAGAGGTATGTCTGACTAGTCTCATCTCTTTTACTCCCCTGCAGGGTTCTGTGTTTATCTTTGAAGTGCTTTCTCACAGACCCCATGCAATAACGCACACATCTCTCAGACCCTTTCTTTATAAGGGGCAGAGACTGGAAAATAACTGTGAAACCATTTAAAACCTTATAATATGTATATATATATATATATATATATATATATATATATATATATATATATATATATATAGTTCACCTGTAGTCTAGGACCCTATAAATATAGTGGGGGAGGGGTCGTATAACCCTTCCACATCAAACATTTGGTGTAGCCCTTATCATGACCCCAATTTGACCCCGCACTACACAGAAGATCATACAACATTATTGCCTGATGATTTTCTGAACATCCCAATACCTTTCAGATGCATTTCAGTCACATCAAAACCATACTGTCTTCAGATTGAAATGCTTTCAAAAATACTGTCAGACTTATTTGTTTTCGATTGTCATAGCAATTGTCATTGTCATAAAAAATTTTTAAAAAGTAAATAGATGACATCATTATTTTTTTTTACATGGTGTGGGTCTCGCATTCTTTAAATATCAAAATTGGGTTGGTCATGGGTATTTGAGGTATTGTGATGTCATTATGAGCTATTGTGATGTCATTATGGGGCCAAAGGAGTTTAAGAACCCTACAGACCATCTGTAACATCCCAACTAACTATCTACTAACGCTAACCCAAGCCGTAAACCCTTTATCCTAACCTTTAGTCCCTTATGCTAAACTTTAAACCATAACCCTTATTCTAAACATAACCCTAACCTTAGCAAGCAGTTGCTTATCAACAGATAGTTTGTTGGTAGTATGACCAGATTGTAACAATCGTCGTAGGTGGAAGAAGGAGAGGACCAAGGTGCAGAGTGGTAAGTGTTCATGTTGTAAATTTAATCAAAACTGAACACTAAACAAAATAACAACGAGGAATAACGAGAACGAAACAGTTCTGTCAGGTGATACACACAAAAACAGAAAACAACTGCCCACAACTCAAGGGTGAAACCAAGCTGCCTAAGTATGGTTCTCAATCAGAGACAACGATTGACAGCTGCCTCTGATTGGGAACCATACCAGGCCAAACACATAGAAATACAAAACATAGAACAAAAACATAGAATTCCCACCCACCTCACACCCTGATCAAACTAAAAATAGAAACATACAAAGCAATCTACGGTCAGGACACAGATGGACTATCCAAAAATAACAACAATGGCAGAGTAAAGGTTTTGCTTTATCTTTTAAATTATTTTCTAATTACTAATTACCAAAAAAATATATAAAAACAAGAAAATCAGTTATAATCAGTTAAAATCAGTTACAAATGTGTTTTAAATGGAAACAAAATGATAAAAATAAGAAACTTGTCCTCTATCCAGGGCATGATGAGAAGTGTATTTATGCAGGAATAGATACCATTATGTTAGTACTCTAACAACTATGAACGGGTAAAGGTTTAGCTTTATCAGAAACTTGTCCTCTATCCAGGGCATGATGAGAAGTGTATTTGTGCAGGAATAGATACCATTATGTTAGTACACTAGCATCAATGTACTTCCTAGTCCTTTATTCCTGCTTGTTTAAAGACATGTTGGCACCATATCCGTGTAACACCTCTTTAATCCAGGGCATGAAGAAAGGGATTTTCATGAACACATGAGGATATCGGGAATCATCACATCTCTCAAGATAATTAAAAGCAACGATACCCTGTGCCTTGTTGTTACAAATAAGAGGTCCCCCTGAATCTCCCTGGAACACAGAACAACAGGAATTAGAGAAGAGACATACAGAAGTGAGATTGTGAAAGGAGAATAAGTGAACACTTCCAAGTCTGTTTTAGTGTTTCAGTACAGTAATGTTACAGATAAATAAACACTGCTTATCTGATCAACTAAAACCTGTACTGGTTGTCCTCTACAGCATGTTGTTTCTACTATTACTATAATCATTTGATCCAAATTTAATTTAGTTACCTGACAAAATCCTTTCCCTCCGGTAGTACGAGTGCACATCATTTGTTTTTTGTCAAAGTATTTCTGCCACACCTTCTTGCATTCAGAGACATCCTCCAACGTCACCGCCACTTCCATCAAAACGCCAGAACCCTGGTTGTTGTTCGAGTTAGTCTTGCCCCAACCAGCTACGGAGCACTTGATGTTTGCTGGGGTTGATCCATCCTTCTTTGGGAGTCCAGTGACTTTTACATACCTGTTCAGTTTTGCTTTAGTCTTTAACTGTTGAAAGACAAGAAAAATAACACACAGGGTTTAAATTGTGTGAAACCACTTCAGATATTTTAGTAGTGGATGTTTATTTTTTTTATCTACATAAGTACTATTAGCTAATTCAGACAAAAAGGGTTACATCAACAATATTGAAACCTTCAAATGATCGTATTGAAGGTAAAACAAATCCATGTCATAAACCCTCAATTTAAAGCTAATCTACTGTCAAATGTTTAAGTAAATACCGCAAAGAAATGTATAAAAGAAAGATGTTTTTAAAAAAAAGTTTACCTGGAGTAGCATGATGTCATAAGTGAGCTGGCTATATTGTCCGTGCAAAGGATGGCGATGGTGATGTACCACCTGAATCTCTTGCCGACTCTTCTTCTCTTCTTTGGTTAGGTCGTGAGCTCCAAGAACCACCGTTAAAGGATAAGCACTAAAAATAACATTAAAAATAAAAACGAGTCACATTAAAACAACGAGACAGTCAACATTGAGTTATTACTCATAGATGCCCCTTCAAGAGACATGTAAACACGATGCATTTGTATTCGTTGTTAACTCACTTTTTCAAGCAGTGTGCTGAAGTCAGGACAAAGTCCTCCCGGATGAGCATTCCTCCACAAACATGGTATCCTCTGTGTTGCAGAGAGACCATATAGGGCCTTGAGTGGGGCTTAGCTATCTTACCACCCACAATACCACTCTCAGAGGCTCCTTGGAAGGAGGAGGAAAGAGGATATCATGTTAACTATGTCTTCTGGGACACACAAGCAGCAAAACAACAACAACATCATTTGTGTTCAATTTGGTTAACAATTAGCTAACTTCTTTACTGTCTGCTACCAAGTAATTATTTTAGGGAATAATCAGCTGTACCTTCTTTACTAGCTGGTTCTTATATAGAGAATAATCAGCTATACCTTCTTTACTAGCTGTTTCTCTGTAGAGAATAATCAGCTATACCTTCTTTACTAGCTGGTTCTTATATAGATAATAATCAGCTGTACCTTGTTTACTAGCTGGTTCTTATATAGAGAATAATCAGCTGTACCTTGTTTACTAGCTGGTTCTTATATAGAGAATACTCAGCTGTACCTTGTTTACTAGCTGGTTCTTATATAGAGAATAATCAGCTGTACCTTGTTTACTAGCTGGTTCTTATATAGAGAATAATCAGCTGTACCTTCTTTACTAGCTGGTTCTTATATAGAGAATAATCAGCTATACCTTCTTTACTAGCTGGTTCTTCGTAGATATATAATGTATAGAATAGATCAACTCACCAGCAGAGGAAAGGAGTTGGAGGAGGATGAGGAGGTTCAGGTACATGGTGGTGGACTGGCAGAGATCTAGATGATTTGAGAGACTGCAGGTTTCTCCTCTCTATATATACCACCTTAACATCATCTCCCCCCTTCCATACTACCCACATACACAGCAAGAAGGTGTTTGGTGGTCTAGCCGACTATTCATACTGAAAGTGAAAGTTTAATGTTGAGATAGAGGTATGTGATAGACTTGGAAATTCTCAGATAATTCATTCCAAAAGCATCTTTTTAAATTTAAGTCTAACAAATTACCTCATTTATTACTTACATTTATTGCAAAAAATAAACTTGCATTTAGAAACACATACAGTTAGTTGACACTACAGCCAAGTAAACACATCATATAATTGTCCACATGGAATCGATTCAATGTGCTTTTAAACTGTTTCAACTTCCCAGTTGAGCTGCAACGTATTTGTCCCAGTTGACTTGTTCCAGTCTGCTCCATAAAGTACTAGAACCGTTTCGTCAGTGGGTCCTTGGAGTAGAGGTGGTCTATAGTTTGTGGGTAATTTACTAGGATCAGACCCATTAGTTGTTGAGAAAGCAGCAGCTACTCTTCCTGGGGTTCCACAAAAAAACAGTAAACACGATACAGAACATTAATAGACAATAGAAAGCTCAGTAGATAAGAACAGCTCAGTAGATAAGAACAGCTCAGTAGATAAGAACAGGACAGCACAAGACAGTAGGTCAACAATACATTACAGGACAGTAGGTCAACAGGACAGGACAAGACAGTAGGTCAACAATACATTACAGGACAGTAGGTCAACAGGACAGGACAGGACAGGACAGGAGGTCAACAGGACAGGACAGTAGGTCAACAATACAATACAGGACAGGAGGTCAACAGGACAGGACAGGACAGGAGGTCAACAGGACAGGACAAGACAGTAGGTCAACAATACATTACAGGACAGTAGGTCAACAGGACAGGACAAGACAGTAGGTCAACAATGCATTACAGGACAGTAGGTCAACAGGACAGGACAGGACAGGAGGTCAACAGGACAGGACAGTAGGTCAACAATACAGGACAGGACAGTAGGTCAACAATACAATACAGGACAGGAGGTCAACAGGACAGGACAGGACAGGAGGTCAACAGGACAGGACAAGACAGTAGGTCAACAGGACAGGACAGGAGGTCAACAGGACAGAACAGTAGGTCAACAGGACAGGACAGTAGGTCAGCAATACAGGACAGTAGGTCAACAGGACAGGACAGTAGGTCAGCAATACAGGACAGTAGGTCAACAGGACAGGACAGTAGGTCAACAATACAATACAGGACAGTAGGTCAACAGGACAGGACAGTAGGTCAACAATACAATACAGGACAGGAGGTCAACAGGACAGGACAGGACAGGAGGTCAACAGGACAGGACAAGACAGTAGGTCAACAATACATTACAGGACAGTAGGTCAACAGGACAGGACAGGACAGGAGGTCAACAATGCATTACAGGACAGTAGGTCAACAGGACAGGACAGGACAGGAGGTCAACAGGACAGGACAGTAGGTCAACAATACAGGACAGTAGGTCAACAGGACAGGACAGTAGGTCAGCAATACAGGACAGTAGGTCAACAGGACAGGACAGTAGGTCAACAATACAATACAGGACAGTAGGTCAACAGGACAGGACAGTAGGTCAACAATACAATACAGGACAGTAGGTCAACAGGACAGGACAGGACAGGAGGTCAACAGGACAGGACAAGACAGTATGTCAACAATACATTACAGGACAGTAGGTCAACAGGACAGGACAGTAGGTCAACAGGACAGGACAGTAGGTCAACAGTACAGGACAGGATGCCAGGAGAACATGACCTGCCCCAATGCATAGTGCCAACTGTAAAGTTTGGTGGAGGAAGAATACTGGTCTGGGGCTGTTTTTCATGGTTCGGGCCCCTTAGTTCCAGTTAAGTGAAATCTTCCCACTACAGCATACAATGACATTCTTGGCTATTCTGTGCTTCCATCTTTGTGTCAACAGTTTGGGGAAGGCCCTTTCCTGTTTCAGCATGACTATGTTCCCGAGCACAAAGCAAGGTCCTTACAGAAATGGTTTGTCGAGATCGGTGTGGAAGAACTGGCCTGCACAGAGCCCTGACCTCTTTGGGATGATTTGGAACTCCGACTGCGAGCCAGGCGTAATCGGCCAACATCAGTGGCCAACCTCACTAATGCTCTTGTGGCTGAATGATGCTCCAACATCTAGTGGATAGCCTTCCCAGAATAGTGGAGGCTGTTATAGCAGCAAAGCGAGGGGGACCAACTCCATATTAATGCACATGATTTTGGAATGAGATATTTGACGAGCAGGTGTCCACATACTTTTGACCATGTAGTGTACATACCTCCTCACTGTGTCCCCCACTGTTTCCAGGCTGATCAAGACAGAACAACTGTAATGTAATCCAATAAATTGCTATCCAGAATAACCTCCAGGATCAGAGAGTTACCTTCAGGATGAGAGTGTAACCTCTAGGATGAGAGTATTACCTCCAGGATCCGAGTGTTACCTCCAGGGTCAGAGTGTTACCTCCAGGATGAGTGTGTTACCTCCAGGGTCAGAGTGTTACCTCCAGGATCAGAGTGTTACCTCCAGGCCAGGATGAGAGTGTTACCTCCAGGCCAGGATGAGAGTGTTACCTCCAGGCCAGGATGAGAGTGTTACCTCCAGGCCAGGATGAGAGTGTTACCTCCAGGTCAAGATGAGAGTGTTACCTCCAGGTCAAGATGAGAGTGTTACCTCAAAGCCAGGATGAGAGTGTTACCTCAAGGCCAGGATGAGAGTGTTACCTCCAGGCCAGGATGAGAGTGTTACCTCCAGGCCAGGATGAGAGAGTTACCTTCAGGATGAGAGTGTAACCTCTAGGATGAGAGTGTTACCTCCAGGATCCGAGTGTTACCTCCAGGGTCAGAGTGTTACCTCCAGGATCAGAGTGTTACCTCCAGGATCAGAGTGTTACCTCCAGGATGAGAGTGTTACCTCCAGGATGAGAGTGTTACCTCCAGGATGAGAGTGTTACCTCCAGGCCAGGATGAGAGTGTTACCTCCAGGCCAGGATGAGAGTGTTACCTCCAGGTCAAGATGAGAGTGTTACCTCAAAGCCAGGATGAGAGTGTTACCTCAAGGCCAGGATGAGAGTGTTACCTCCAGGCCAGGATGAGAGTGTTACCTCCAGGCCAGGATGAGAGTGTTACCTCCAGGCCAGGATGAGAGTGTTACCACCAGGATGAGAGTGTTACCTCCAGGATAGGATGAGAGTGTTACCTCCAGGCCAGGATGAGACCCATGGGGCGCCACACAACTGACCCAGCGTTGTCCGGGTTAGGGGATGGTTTGGCCGACAGGGATGTGGCCTCTCCCAAGTCCATATGGGAGTTGCAGCAATGAGACAAGACAGTAACTGCCAATTGGGGAGAAAAAGGGGTAAAAGTTTTAAAAAAGTATATATTTTTTAAAAACTTTTATAATAATAATAATAATAATAAACTCAACAAAATTAAAAAGTAGGTTTGAATGACACTGAGGGGCAACACTGTTACATCCAATGCCTATTTGCCTGAGGCAGGTGCACCCGCATTCAAACGCACTCGTGCAAACACACGGATACACACACATACGTGTACAGTTGAAGTCGGAAGTTTACATGCACCTTAGCCAAATACATTTCAACTCTTCTTTTTTTTTTTTACAATTCCTGACATTTAATCCTAGTAAAAACTCCCTGTCTTAGGTCAGATAGGAACACCACTTCATTTTAACCTCTTGCGACGAGCAAACCCGTATTCGGGAGCGTAATCATCGCCTCAAAGGCATTAGCATAACGCAGCGGACGTAAATACGCAAAAAAATTGCAAATGAAATGAAATAAATACATTCAAACACAAGCTTAGCCTTCTGTTAACAACACTGTCATCTCAGATTTTCAAAATATGCGTTACAGCCAACGCTAGACAAGCATTTGTGTAAGTTTATCATGGCATAAGGCTATGCTAGGCTCTGCTAGCAGCAGGTAACATTTTCACCAAAATAAGGAAAGCCACCAAATTAAATCATTTACCTTTGAAGAACTTCAGATGCTTTCACTCAGGAGACTCCCAGTTAGATAGAAAATTTTCCTTTTTTCCAAAAAATATTATTTTTGTAGGCGAAATTGCTCCCGTTTCTTCATCATGATTGGCTGAGAAATCGACCGGAAAATGCTGCAACTATAACGCCAAACTTTTTTCAAAATTTGCTCCATAATATCGACAGAAACACGGCAAACGTTGTTTAGGATCCATCCTCAAGGTGTTTTTAACATATATATTCGATAATATATCCGTCGAGGCAATTGGTTTCTCATAAGAAGCGATTGGAAAAATGGCTACCTCAGTATTTTATGCAAGATTTTCTGCGGGAGACACCATGTGACCACATGCTATATATGGTCCCTTGCGGCTATTCTTCAATGGAAATGCCTAAAAAGACGTCACAATGCTGTAGACACCTTGGGGAATGCGTGGAAAATGTAAGCTCATTCGTAGCTCATTCACAGCCATATAAGGAGTCATTGGCATGAGGCGGTTTCAAAAAATGCGGAACTTCCTGGTTGGATTTTTATCTGGGTTTCACCTGTAATATCAGTTCTGTGGCACTCACAGACAATATCTTTGCCGTTTTGGAAACGTCAGAGTGTTTTCTTTCCAAAGCTGTCAATTATATGCATAGTCAAGCATCTTTTCGTGACAAAATATCTTGTTTAAAACGGGAACGTTTTTCGTCCAAAATGTTTAATAGCGCCCCCTAATGCATAACTGAATGTGAAATGTCAGAATAATTGTTGAGAGAATGATGTATTTCAGCTTTTGTTTCTTTCATCACATTTCCAGTGGGTCAGAAGTTGACATACACTCAATTGGTATTCCGTTTCATTGCCTTTAAATTGTTTAACTTGGGTCAAACGTTTCAGGTAGCCTTCCACAAGCTTCCCACAATAAGTTGGGTGAATTTTGGCCCATTCCTCCTGACAGAGCTGGTGTAACTGAATCAGGTTTTTAGGCCTCCTTGCTCGCACATGCTTTTTTCAGTTCACCTTACACATTTTCAATAGGCTTGAGGTCAGGGCTTTGTGATGGCCACTCCAATACCTTGACTTTGTTGTCCTTAAGCCTTTTTGCCACAACTTTGGAAGTATGCTTGGGGTCATTGCCCATTTGGAAGACCCATTTGCGAACAAGCTTTTAACTCCCTGACTGATGTCTTGAGATGTTGTTTCAATATATCCACATAATTTCCCTTCCTCATGATGCCATCTATTTTGTGAAGTGCACCAGTCCCACCTGCAGCAAAGCACCCCCACAACATGATGCTGCCACTCCCGTGCTTCACGGTTGGCATGGTGTTCTTCGGCTTGCAAGCCTCCCCCTTTTTCCTCCATTCATAACGATGGTTATTGTGGCCAAACAGTTCTATTTTTCTTTCATCAGACCAGAGGACATTTCTCCAAAAAGTACGATCTTTGTCCCCATGTGCAGTTGCAAACCGTAGTCTGGTTTCTTTATGGCGGTTTTGGAGCAGTGGCTTCTTCCTTGCTGAGCGGCCTTTCAGGTTATGTCGACATAGGACTCATTTTTACTGTGGATATAGATACTTTTGTACCGGTTTCCTCCAGCATCTTCACAAGGTCCTTTGCTGTTGTTCTGGGATTGATTTGCACTTTTCGCACCAAAGTATGTTAATCTCTAGGAGACAGAATGCGTCTCCTTCCTGAGCGATATCACGGCTGCGTGGTCCCATGGTGTTTAAACTTGCGTACTATTGTTTGTACAGATGAACGTGGTACCTTCAGGCGTTAGGAAATTGCTCCCAAGGATGAACCAGACTTGTGGAGGTCTTCAAATTTATTTTTGAGGTCTTGGCTGATTTATTTTGATTTTCCCATATTGTCAAGCAAAGAGGCACTGAGTTTGAAGGTAGGCCTTGAAATACATCTACAGGTACACTTCCAATTGACTTAAATTATGTCAATTAGCCTACCAGAAGCTTCTAAAGCCATTACATAATTTCTGGAATTTTCCAAGCTGTTTAAAGACACAGTCAATTTGCGTAACTTCTGACCCACTGGAATGGTGATACAGTGAATTATAAGTGAAATAATCTGTCATTTAACAATTGTTGGAAATATTTCTTGCATCATGCACAAAGTAGATGTCCTAACTGACTTGCCAAAACTATAGTTTATAAACAAGACATGTGTGGAGTGGTTGAAAAACAAGTTTTAATGACTCCAACCTAAGTGTATGTAAACTTCCGACTTCAACTGTACTTACGGTCACACACACACATGTCACCGTAAAGTTGGTTCCAGAGAACTTATAGCCTAGCAACAGAGACCACGTTGCGCTGTGTGGGTTTAAGGGTCCGGGCTATTTCTGAGAAGTTGTAGGTTCACAGGAAAAGCATAGAGGTGGTTGGTGGTTTCTCACTATCTAGGTGAGAGGTAGACGCGCATGACAGGTTTCAGTGGAACAGAAGAGGACACACACACACACACCTGAAGACGAGAGTGCAGGTAGTCTGTCCCAGGACATAGTCAGGTACCACCTATCCAAACTCCCAAGGTACACCCCTCACAAACTTCGCCATGGGGTTTCCTCTCTGCACAGGAAAGAACAGCAAGTATATGAAGACACATTAGTAAGCTTTATTAAGCTATTGGTAATCTTGGTTAACCCAACTAAAGTATCGTGTAATTGGTCAGGTGCTCGATTAAGTCCTTAAGAACTAGGGATGAAACCGGAATGAAGAGCTCCACCCTCTCTCTTCGCAAAGTCTGGTGTCCAGATGTCCCCCTGCCCTTCTGAATATCCAAAGATGCTAACCACCTGAGAAATTGTGATTTGTCCAAAGCTCGTTATCTCTCTCATCCAATTGTATCATGATCTACTGTTTCTTTGTTTATCTAATTGGTAATGTCTTTCTGAACAGACTTTCAACTCAATTATGATGTTGTAGCTCGGCCCTAATTTATGAGCTCTCTGTCTCCTCCGGCCACACGGCAAATGGCCCAAGACAATGTCTAAGGTTCAGCACGTCCTTCCTCCCCACTGACGGGCTAAAATATATCTCTCTCTACCAGTGGAGGCTGCTGAAGGGAGGATGGCTCATAATAATGTCTGGAGTGGAACAAATGGACTGGCACCAAACACATGCAATGAATGTGTTTGATGTATTTGATACCATTCCACTGGTTCCACTCCAGCCATTACCACAAGCACGTCCTCCCCAATTAAGGTGCCCACCAACCTCCTGTGTTCTCTACAGTATCCAGAGGACTGACTATTAAACGTGTGATAGAATAATCCTATGGTCTCCATACCTGGTATCCATCTGAAACGTATCCTCTGAGTAGAACTCTGAAGCCATTTACGATATATGGATGTATGAACTCTGTGGTAACTTGTGTCTGCGTGTAACGGATGTGAAACGACTAGCTTAGTTAGCGGTGCGCGCTAAATAGCGTTTCAATCGGTGACGTCACTTGCTCTGAGACCTTGAAGTAGTGGTTCCCCTTTGCTCTGCAAGGGCCGCGGCTTTTGTGGAGCGATGGGTAACGATGCTTCTTGGGTGACTGTTGTTGATGTGTGCAGAGGGTCCCTGGTTCGCGCCCGGGTATGGGCGAGGGGACGGTCTAAAGTTATACTGTTACATTGATGCTGTTGACCCGGATCACTGGTTGCTGCGGAAAAGGAGGAGGTCAAAAGGGGGGTGAGGGTAACAGATGTGAAACTGCTAGCTAGTCAGCGGTGGTGCGCGCTAATGACTCTATGCGAAGGGATTTATATTATCTATTTACATTGGTGTCATCCCTCCACAAGCCTTTAGATGCTGTGGCACCCTGTAGAGAAAGACAATATTCAGCTGGGTATGATTGAGGTTACTGTGGTGTCATCCCTCGACAAGCCTTTAGATGCTGTGGCACCCTGTAGAGAAAGACAATATTCAGCTGGGTATGATTGAGGTTACTGTGGTGTCATCCCTCCACAAGCCTTTAGATGCTGTGGCACCCTGTAGAGAAAGACAATATTCAGCTGGGTATGAGTGAGGTTGCTGTAAACTCGTATCGTGTCACGTCCTGACCATAGAGAGCCCTTATTTTCTATGGTAGAGTAGGTCAGGGCGTGACTGGGGTTTAGTCTAGTTTATACTTTCTATGTGAGGTTCTAGTTTTATTTTTCTATGTTGGTGATTTTGTATGATTCCCAATTAGAGGCAGCTGGTAATCGTTGTCTCTAATTGGGGATCATATTTAGGGAGCTTGTTTCCACGGAACCCAGATCACGCTGCACGCTGGTCCGAGTATGCTTCCAATGATCGTGACGTATCGTTTGATTTGGTTTTGGGTTGGAAAAAGTTTACACTTTCAGATGTTATGAGTGAAATGAATGTCTGCTGTTCTCTTATTCTGTATCCTGTCCATGGAGGAAGGGTGTATGAAGATGTATCAATACATTCTGTGTCTCTTATCTTAGGATCTATAGTATCTATAGTATCAGTCAAAGGTTTGACTACTAATTAAAACTATGAAATAACACATGTCGTAACCAACAAAGTGTTAAACAAATCTAAATATAAAACACTTTGAATCTCAAATATAAAATAGATTTTGATTTGTTTAACACTTTTTTGGTTACTACATGATTCCATATGTGTTATTTCATAGTTTTGATGTCTTCACTATTATTCTACAATGTAGAAAATAGTACAAATAAAGAAAAACCCTGGAATGAGTAAGTGTTCTAAAACGTTTGACCGGGAGTGTATATTTGGGGAAGGGTATAAAACTATTTCTAGAGTGTTGAACGTTTCCAAGAGCACAGTGGTCTCAATCATTGGGAAATTGAAAAAATAAGGAACTACCCAGACTGCCTAGAACTGAGCAACTGGGCAAGAAGGACCTTGGTCAGGGACCTGCTTTTCCTGAAATTGTCGATCTGATATAGCTAGTTGTTGTTGTTCTAGTACAATGGTTCCTAAAGTTTTTATAGTCCCGTACACCTTCAAACATTCAACCTCCAGCTGCATACCCCTCTAGCACCAGGGTCAGCGCACTCTCAAATGTTGTTTTTTGCCATCGTTGTAAGCCTGCCACACACACACACACTATACGATACATTTATTAAACATAAGAGTGAGTGCGAGTTTTTGTCACAACCCATCTCGTAGAAAGTATAGGACCAGGGCACAAATAATAATATAATAATAATCAATAATTTAGCTCTTTATTTAACCATGTTACATATAAAAACGTATTTGTTCAATTGGAAATGGTGAATAACTCACCACAGGTTAATGAGAAGGGCTTGAAAGGATGCACATAACTCTGCAATGTTGGGTTGTATTGGAGAGAGGCTTAGTCTTAAATCATTTTCCACACAGAGAATGTGCCTGTATTTAGTTTTCATGCTAGTGAGGGCCGAGAATCAACTCACACATAGGTACATGGTTGCAAAGGGCTTAACTGCGCGATTTGCCAAGGCAGGATACTCTGAGCCCATGCCAATCCAGAAATCTGTCAGTAGCTTCTCATTAAATTCAATATTCACAGAACAGCTTGTTGCTATTTCGATGAGGCTCTCTTGTTCAGATATCGGTAAGTGGACTGGAGGCAGGGCATGAAAGGGATAACGAATCCAGTTGTTTGTGTCATCTGTTTCGGGAAACTACCTGCGTAACTGGGCACCCAACTCCCTGAGGTGCTTTGCTATGTCACATTTGACATTGTCCATAAGCTTGAGTTCATTTGCACACAAAAAATCATATAATGATGGAAAGACCTGTGTGTTGTCCTTGTTAAAGCAGACAGAAAAGAGCTCATAGCCTCAATTTTGAACCGCACATTTAATATAGTTGCGGAGAGTCCCTGTAATCCTAGATTCAGTTCATTCAGGCGAGAAAAAACATCACCCAGATAGGCCAGTCGTGTGAGAAACTCGTCATCATGCAAGAGGTCAGACAAGTGAAAATGATGGTCAGTAAAGAAAACTTTAAGCTCGTCTCTCAATTAAAAAAAAAAAAGTCAATACTTTGCCCCTTGACAACCAGCACACTTCTGTATGTTGTAAAAGCGTTAGATGGTCGCTGCCCATATCATTACATAGTGCCTCTCGGTGGATACTGCAGTGTACCCAAGAGCCTCTCGGTGGATACTGCAGTGTACCCAAGAGCCTCTCGGTGGATACTGCAGTGTACCTAACTGCTTGCACGTGCACTACCACTCCACTATGTCTCCCTGTCATCACACCATCAGTACAGATATCAACACATCTTGGCCACCAAAGTACATTTGATGTCACTGTCACGACGTGGCCCTTTTGGGTGTATATCGTGGCTCCCCCTTCTCCCACATCAGGTTTTACGGTCATAAAACGGTCATAAATGAATGGTAGAAACTCTCAGTATGGAGGGAGTTTTGGCAAGGATAATTGATTTGTTCTCCATAGGCCTATGGAGAACAAATCAATTCTCCTTGCCAAAACTCATAATCACCAAAATGGGAGAATTAAACAATATTTCTATTTTTAAAAATGTTTTTTTTATTTATGTTTATTTTATTTCACCTTTATTTAACCAGGTAGGCTAGTTGAGAACCAGGTCTCATTTACAACTGCGACCTGGCCAAGATAGAGCAAAGCAGTTCGACACATACAACAACACAGAGTTACACATGGAGTAAAACAAACATACAGTCAATAACACAGTAGAAAAACAAGTCTATATACAAAGTGACCAGCGAGCCGAGATAAGGTGGGGCTTTACCTAGCAAAGACTTGTAGATGACCTGGAGCCAGTGGGTTTGGCGACGAGTATGCAGCGAGGGCCAGCCAACGAGAGAGTACAGGTCGCAGTGGAGGGTAGTATACGGGGCTTTGGTGACAAAACAGATGGCACTGTGATAGACTGCATCCAATTTGCTGAGTAGATTGTTGCAGGCTATTTTGCAAATGACATCGCCAAAGTTGAGGATCGGTAGGATGGTCAGTTTTGCAAGGGTATGTTTGGTGCATGAGTGAAGGATGATTTGTTGCGGAATAGGAAGCCAGCTCTAGATTTAAAATTGGATCTGAGATGTTTGATGTGAGTCTGGAAGGAGAGTTTACATGACTCCTTGCTGTCTCCAGTCCACCTGGCCGTGCTGCTGCTCCAGTTTCAACTGTTCTGCCTGTGATTATTATTATTTGACCATGCTGGTCATTTATGAACATTTGAACATATTGGCCATGTTCTGTTATAATCTCCACTGGCCACTTCACATAGCCTGGTTCCTCTCTAGGTTTCGTCCTAGGTTTTGGCCTTTCTAGGGAGTTTTTCCTAGCCACCGTGCTAGGCTGGGTTTCTGTACAGCACTTTGAGATATCAGCTTATGTACGAAGGGCTATACAAATACATTTGATTTGATTTGATTTTGATTTGATTTGATTTACAGTCTAACCAAACACCTAGGTATTTGTAGTTGTCCACATATTCTAAGTCAGAACCGTTCAGAGTAGTGATGCTGGAAGGGCGGGTAAGTGCGGGCAGCGATCGGTTGAAGAGCATGCATTTAGTTTTACTTGTATTTAAGAGCAGTTGGAGGCCACGGAAGGAGAGTTGTATGGCATTGAAGCTCGTCTGGAGGGTAGTTAACACAGTGTCCAAAGAAGGGCCAGAAGTATACAGAATGGTGTCGTCTGCATAGAGGTGGATCAGAGACTCACCAGCAGCAAGAACAACATCATTGATGCACACAGAGAAGAGAGTCGGCCCAAGAATTGAACCCTGTGATACCCCTGTAGAGACTGCCAGAGGCCCGGAAAACAGGCCCTCCGATTTGACACACTGAACTCTATCGGAGAAGTAGTTGGTGAACCAGGTGAGGCAATCATTTGAGAAACCAAGGCTTTTGAGTCTGCCGATACGGATGTGGTGATTGACAGAGTCAAAAGCCTTGGCCAGATCATTGAATACGGCTGCACAGTATTGTTTCTTATCGATGGCGGTTAAGATATCGTTTAGGACCTTGAGCGTGGCTGAGGTGCACCCATGACCAGCTCTGAAACCAGATTACATAGCGGAGAAGGTACGGTGGTACTCGAAATGGTCAGTAATCTGTTTGTTAACTTTCTTTCGAAGACCTTAGAAAGGCAGGGTAGGATAGATATTGGTCTGTAGCAGTTTGGGTCAAAAGTGTCACCCCCTTTGAAGAGGGGGATGACCGCAGCTGCTTTCCAATCTTTGAGAATCTCAGACGACACGAAAGAGAGGTTGAACAGGCTAGTAATAGGGGTTGCAATAATTTCGGCAGATTATTTTAGAAAGAAATGGTCCAGATTGTCTAGCCCGGCAATTTGTAGGGTCCAGATTTTGCAGCTCTTTCAGAACAACAGCTGACTGGATTTGGGAGAAGGAGAAATGGGGGAGGCTTGGGTGAGTTGCTGTGGGGGGTGCAGGGCTGTTGACCGGGGTAGAGGTAGCCAGGTGGAAAGCATGGCCAGCCGTAGAGAAATGCTTATTGAAATTCTCAGTTATTGTGTATTTATCAGTAGTTTCCTTTCCTCAGTGCAGTGGGAAGCTGGGAGGAGGTGCTCTTATTCTCCATGGACTTTACAGCGTCCCTTTTTGTACCTTTTTGAGTTTGTGTTGCAGGAAGCAAATTTCTTCTTGAAAAAGCTAGCCTTGGCTTTCCTAACTGCCTGTGTATATTGATTCCTAACTTCCCTGAAAGTTGCATATCACGGGGGTAATTCGATGCTAATGCAGAACGCCACAGGATGTTTTTGTGCTGGTCAAGAGCAGTCAGGTCTGGAGAGAACCAAGGGCTATATCTGTTCCTGGTTCTAAATTTTTGAAGTTGGTGAGGAAGGTAGGAAGGTGAGGAAGGTTTTTAAAGAATAACCAGGCGTCCTCTACTGACGGGATGAGGTCCATATCCTTCCAGGATACCCGGGCCAGGTTGATTATTTGGAATGGTCCGTGGACACTTAAGGGACAGTCATGTCGAGTGTGTTTCATTTGGTGATCTCATGAGGGACAGGAAACACACATTACTGTGTCTTTGGTTGTGTACACTTCTCCATTATGGGGTTTACATCTAAATGTTCTGAAAAGTATTGGAGTACATATGAAACTATTCGTGAAAAGATTAAATGTGATGAGAGTATGGGTATACATATAGAGTTGAATTAGTCAGTGGCCACGCCCCCCGTGAGCACAGACACGACACGCCCCCTTTTCTACAGAGTATAAAACCCACTTTCGACAAAATTTACATTCGATTAGAAAACATGAAGCGGTAGCTACGTGTGGAAATGATTGGCAACTGTGTCAAAGAGACCCACGGTAAGCCGGACGTCTGGAATGGTTAAGACGACTAGATGGCACTGACGCTACAGTATCCGTTCTAACAACCTACGATGGTGATCTCTGATGGACAAACCAGAGGCTCTCTGTCTGCTGACTATCCAACAGACAGACCGGCGATCACAGAGAGAGACAAAAAATACACCCGTTAATATGTAAATTGCAATTTCTTTTCGAATGAGCGGTTGTTCATGTTCAAAGTATTAGCAATTTCTATGATTGTAGTTATCCTCTGAGTTTCCCGCTCTTGCGCGGTCCCCACCCCCTTTTCCATTGTCTACCAAGCCGTCATATCAGTTTCGTCCACTCTGGACTTTTTCTTTGTATCATGTAGTAACCAAAGTATAACCTATTTGTGTGTGTGTGTTCATGTAATTCTGTGATTGAGAGCTTGCGACATTCAGTAATGAGACTGATGAGGTAAAATTCATTAATAAGCGACTGTTTTGATAAGATAAGAAAATATCTGAAGAGTTATATTCAGCAAATTGACATTCTACAAAAAACATGTTCCGGTGGTGCCCCAACTTTTTAGTTCATTAAAGTTACATGATTAGTTCATTAAAGTTACATGATTAGTTCATTAAAGTTACATGATTAGTTCATTAAAGTTTCATGATTAGTTTAAATAACACATAAAGAATTGATTTGATAATATAACAGTCTTCACTTTTTAATGATAGTCAATGACACAACATAAAGCAGCTCTCGGAATCTAAAATAGAATGAGGCATTTATTTTGATTCAGCCTATATACATTTGAAAAGCAGATTGCATCATGCACCCAGGTTATGTTATACAACATGGGAGTTGTAGACAGGAATTACTGGTTGCGTGTGTTGACATTTAAACAATACAAGGAGGTTCCCTCCGTGTTGTCTTTCTGACATAGTCAGGGTCGGGTCAGATCACATTTCTAGTGCTAGGACACGATCCAGCTAATTATAGAAATTTGACAAATAGACACGTTGGGCCAGACGTAGTACTATTTTTGTCAGTCGTGTTTCAGAGTAGAAGTAGAGAGAGAGTAGACTCTGTGTATTTCTTTGCCGGCCGGTTAAAACATTGCAAAAAATATTGCCGGAAAGGTTTGAATGTAAGACAATTACTAATAAAATCGTTTATGCTTGAAAATTTATAAAGTAGGATTAGCTTGCAAGAGATGCTGCAGCTTACAAAGGGAGAGCAGCCATTTTGTTTTTCCTGTGTCATGTTGAAATTCCTCCGTCTTGGACGATGGAAGTCCCGCCCGTTGTACTTCCGTTTGAGTTCAGCTTTCTGCGATCAGTGACCCCCTTGGGGTGAAGAATCGGCAGTAAATGTTTTTTAGTTTTTTTTTTATAATAATTTACTTGACACCCAACGTGTATCACGTTTGACAAGTGGTTACTTATGATATCCTGCCAATCTCAACTGATTGGATATCAATGTCTCATTCAATTTAACTAAGAGGTAAAACAGATTTACTTTTTTTAAATGGACATTTTAAATATTATCCTTATTGATTCAATAAAATGCAAATTAATTACTTAAAAATCATACAATGTAATTATCTGGATTTTTTTAAGATTAAGTCTCTCACAGTTGAAGTGTACCTATGATAAAAAAAATTACAGACCACTACATGCTTTGTAAGTAGGAAAACCTGCAAAATCGGCAGTGTATCAAATACTTGTTCTCCCCACTGTATATATACATATACAGTGCCTTGCGAAAGTATTGATTTCTACAAATGAAACAGACAATCTAAACTTTTCCACGTTAAGCTTGATACACAGCTACACTTTCAGGTTAATTAAAGTTTAATTCCCAAATAGCCTATACAGGTTTGATTTATCATTAACATTGATTGATCAGTCAAATTTGCTTTTGCAAAGCTCATTCAGTACTGTCTAGTACTGACGGAAGTCCCGCCTTCGCGGGAATCCCATGTGGCTTCGGCCTTATGGATAAGGGACTCTGGTGGTGAATGTACCCTAACATTTGAACTACTGGTTACACTTATGATGATCCAGACAATCTCAATTGATTGAATATCATCGTCTCATTCAATTTAATAAGTTAAATTGTCGAACATACAATGGCAGGTTCTTCCAATTAAATGAGACATTTTGCAGTTTCCCATATTAACCTAGATGAACCAACTTCTCAGGTTAATTAAAGTTTATTTCCCAGATAGCCTATCTAGGTATGATTAGTCATTATCAATGATTAATCAATTACATTTTATTTTGCAAATTAATTCACGTTCAACTCCCACATTACAGATACAGTAGTGTTTGTTCATTAATGTCTATAAATAGATCATTTTTATCTTTGCAGCTTCCAACGAATTCCAAACCCTTTGAAAAAATTGGAATATTTTCACTCTCAATTTTTCAAATAATGTGCAAGCTATCAGAGGGGGTGGTCCCCACTCTCCTGCTAATTAGTGAACCCTCACCCATAAAAGGATTGATCTCTGACCTCAGCAGCGATACGAACCCTAACTATGCCATTCGTGGAAAAACAGTAGAAATCGCGACAAACGCTCTCCAAAATCAACCTTTGGGCACAGGCCTTGTAAAGGTTCTCTCCAGTTTAGCCTTGATGTCTTGCCATCCGAGATCGGCGTCGCAGTGCACAGCTGAAGCACGAGCAGGAAATGGGAGACATAAGGGGACAGGGGGAGAGAACCAGGAAACTAATGAAAAAAGCAGAAAAATGAAAAAATCTGCTAGCCCTGGAACTGCTTTTGAAAACTGAACAATTAAATGTAATTGCAAAAACCTATGAGGAAGAACAATCACAAACTGTTCAACAAAATTGTCTTCCACAGGAACAAAATCACCTTCTAAAGGAACAACTCGATTTAGCCAAAACTAAATATGACGATGTCCACGCCAAACTAGATACATTTGACGAGTTATCTACAAACAGGAGCGCGCAACTTGATAATATGCATGCAGTTCTACTACCAAAGACGTTTAGTTAACGAACACAGTGACTAAGTTGGATGACAAATCAGCATAACTCATTGAAGTCGCTGACCAAATGAATGATGAGAGAACTCCGGTGATGAAGACTTAAGTATTGATTTCTAAGCAAGCAAAGGAAATCTCCTCACTGAATCTCTCGCTCAGTACTCAAGACCTCTCTCTGCAAACCAGGACAGATAAGTATGAGACCGAAAAAAGCAAGTGCAACACTCACGTGTCCAAAATCAGTACTCTAAGCACTCAAGTAGACTCTGCAATGCAACAGAAAACCACCCTTAGGTACAATCCGGTGGAATTTCAGAACGGTCACACGCTACAGCGTGACTACCCAACCAAGCAACCGGAGCCCAGTACTCAAAGGAGTGAAGCTGATAGAAGGTTTCAGACTTCTCCTCTTGGCCATTCAGCACTGAGTAACATGGTGCCTCTTCTCCAACAAAGCCAAACTTTGCCTTCTCCTCTTGGCCATTCAGCACTGAGTAACATGGTGCCTCTTCTCCAACAAAGCCAAACTTTGGCTTCTCCTCTTGGCCATTCAGCACTGAGTAACATGGCGCCTCTTCTCCAACAAAGCCAAACTTTGGCTTCTCCTCTTGGCCATTCAGCACTGAGTAACATGGCGCCTCTTCTCCAACAAAGCCAAACTTTGGCTTCTCCTCTTGGCCATTCAGCACTGAGTAACATGGCGCCTCTTCTCCAACAAAGCCAAACTTTGGCTTCTCCTCTTGGCCATTCAGTACTAAGTAACATGGCGCCTCTTCTCCAACAAAGCCAAACTTTGGCTTCTCCTCTTGGCCATTCAGTACTGAGTAACATGGCGCCTCTTCTCCAACAAAGCCAAACTTTGGCTTCTCCTCTTGGCCATTCAGTACTAAGTAACATGGCGCCTCTTCTCCAACAAAGCCAAACTTTGGCTTCTCCTCTTGGCCTTTCAGCCCCGATTTCCCCACAGGAGGAATTGGTCTGCCTATCCATGTGAGAGACGCAGACTCGGTCTTGACCTTTTAATACTTTATTGAAGACTCATCTCTTCAGTGGGTCCTATCATTGAGTGTAGTCTGGCTCAGGGGTTGTGAAGGTGAACGGAAAGGCACTGGAGCAACAAACTGCCCTTGCTGTCTCTGCCTGGCAGGTTCCTCTCTCTCCACTGGGATTCTCTGCCTCTAACCCAATTACAGGGGCTGAGTCATTTGGCTTACTGATGCTCTTCCATGCTCTCCCTAGGAGGGGTGTGTCACTTGAGTGGGTTGAGTCACTGACGTGGTCTTCCTGTCTAGGTTGGTGCCCCCTTCTGGTTCGTGCTGTGGGGAGATCTTTGTGGGCTATACTCGGCCTTGTCTCAGGGTAGTAGGTTAGTGGTTGAAGATATCCCTCTAGTGGTGTGGGGGCTGTCCTAATGCAAAGTGGGTGGGGTTATATCCTGCCTGTTTGGCCCTGTGCGGGGGTATTGTCAGACAGGGCCACAGTGTCCCCCGAGCCCTCCTGTCTCAGCCTCCAGTAGTTATGCTGCAGTAGTTTGTGTCAGGGAGCTAGGGTAAGTATTTTATATCTGGAGTATTTCTCCAGTCTCATCTGGTGTCCTGTGTGAATTTAAGCATGCTCCCTCTCTCTCTCTTTCTCTCTCCCTCTCTCTCTCTTCTCTCATAGGATCTGAGCCCTAGACCATGCCTCAAGACTACCTGGCCTGATGACTCTTTGCTGTCCCCAGTCCACCTGGCTGTGCTGCTGCTCCAGTTTCAACTGTTCTGCCTGCGGCTATGGAACCCTGACCTGTTCACTGGACTACATGTCCCAGACCTGCTATTTTGGACCCTCTCTCTAGCGCACCTGCTGTCTCTAGCTCTGAATGATCGGCTATGAAAAGCCAATTGACATTTACACCTGAGGTGCTGACCTGTTGCACCCTCTACAACCATTGTAAAAAATTATCTGACCATGCAGGTCATCTATGAACGTTTGAACGTTGAACATCTTGGCCATGTTCTGTTATAATCTCCACCCGGTACAGCCAGTAGAGGACTGGCCACCCCTCAGAGCCTGGTTCCTCTCCACCCGGCACAGCCAGAAGAGGACTGGCCACCCCTCAGAGCCTGGTTCCTCTCCACCCGGCACAGCCAGAAGCGGACTGGCCACCCCTCAGAGCCTGGTTCCTCTCTAGGTTTCTTTCTAGTTTCTGGCCTTTCTAGGGAGTTTTTCCGAGCCACCGTGCTTCTACATCTGCTTTGCTTGCTGTTTGGGGTTTTAGGCTGGGTTTCTGTACAGCACTTTGAGATATCGGCTGATGTATAAAAGGGCTTTAGAAATACATTTGATTGATTGATGGTGCATGGTGTAAGTCACATTGATGTGTAGTAAAACTACTACAGGTCCCCTTAATGGTGTAAGTCACATTGATGTGTAGTAAAACTACTACAGGTCCCCTTAACACATGTCTTGATTTCCAAGGGTTTACGACATTCAGTAATGAGACGCGACTGTTTTGATAAGATATGAAAATATCTGAAGAGTTATATTCGGGAAAATGACTCTATAAACAAAATTTTTGCCCCGACTTCCTAGGTAATTAAAGTTACATGAGTAGTTTAATCGTGTAATGAAATTACACATAGAGAATTGATTTGATAATACAACAGCCTTCACTTTTAAAGATAGTCTACGACACGACATCACAATGCTGTCCCGTACTTTAAAAATATCCTCTCCTGTTGTCCTGATTTCCAGGGGTTTGCAGAAGAGGTTGTCTTCCTTAATTGACCCCCCAATAAGCGTAATGGACATATACCAGTAGCTGTGCCAGGCCCGCCACGTCTGTTGACTCATCCAGCTGTAACGCATAGAATTCACTGGCTTGTATGTGAAGCAGTAATTGTTTCAAAACATCTCCTGCCATGTCACTGATGCGTCGTGAAATAGGGTTGTTGGATGAAGACACTGTCTGTATAGGTTTTTGGGCCGTTTCCCCCAGCCCATATCCACGGCAATAATTAAGTCCTCCACAATGGTATGGGGCTTACCTGTCCTAGCCACACTGTAGCTCACCATATAAGGCGCTTCTAGCCCCTTCTTATTAATGGTATCTGTTGCTTTTATACATGTCCTACTACTCGAAAGTCATCTTTATTCTCGCTCAAAAAACTCCAGTGGCTTATTTTTCATATTGGCATGTTTTGTTTCTAAATGTCTGCGCGAGACTGAAGGTTTCATCGAGTTGTGAGATTGTACTTTTGCACATATAACACACTGTGGCTGAGGAAAGGCATCCGCTGACCAGCGAGGAGGAGACATGTCTGCTTTGGGTGAGCTAGCTAGAACAACATAAACTTTGAAAAGCATGGACAGAGCTAGCTTTCTGTAGTAACATTATTATTTGAAAGCATATTATGTTTTAATATATTTGTACTGTATAACTAGCTATCTGTCTGAAGTTGTACAAATCAACAGCATGAAGAAGACTGAATTCTGTGGAATTTCAAGCGGACTGAATTCTGTGGAATTTCAAGCCGACTGAATTCTGTGGAATTTCAAGCGGACTGAATTCTCATAAAAAAAGATTTATGTGCCTCTCTTTCAAATCCGCTAAGCACAACTCTGCCTCTGCCTCTGCTAGCCACACAACCACTGCATCAGAGTGATTGGGTAACATCCTTCCTGGTTGAACTTGTCCAGTGGTCCCCTAGTAATGATTCTGCAATAGCTTATGTGCCGGGGGGGGGGGGGGGGACTTAATCTTTGACTGCTGGGACCTAACCCTAGATCAGCACTGCTACTATTGTGATGCATTT
Source organism: Oncorhynchus mykiss (assembly GCF_013265735.2). Lineage (NCBI taxonomy): Eukaryota > Metazoa > Chordata > Actinopteri > Salmoniformes > Salmonidae > Oncorhynchus > Oncorhynchus mykiss. The sequence goes on along the minus strand of NC_048567.1, from coordinate 80,942,869 downwards.
CCATCCAGGATTTACCTCAGTGTGTTTTTTTTCCCAAAAGGCTCAGACTTTTTTGTTTCCATCTACGCGGGCCGGCACCCGTGACTCACTGGGCCATGCAGTCACTTGGGGCCTAAGGTCACTGGTACCTTTCAGTTTGCATTAACATAACAATGACTAACTGTGGACTTTTAACACCTTTTCACAAAGCAACTATTTTGATGATGCAGAGTGTAACGGTTTTCTTCTGTGGACGAAGGATCGGACCAAAACGCAGCGTGGTTAGAGTTCATCATGTTTAATAAAGACCATAAACGTGAACACTACAAAATAACAAATGTGAAAAACCGAAACAGTCCTATCTGGTGCATAGACACAAAGACAGAAGACAACCACCCACAAAATACCCAAAGAACATGGCTGCCTAAATATGGTTCCCAATCAGAGACAACGATAACCACCTGTCTCTAATTGAGAACCAATCTAGGCAACCATAGACTTACATAAACCCCTAGACCAGCCAACACCCCATAAACATACAAAACCCCCAGACCAGGTAAAACACATAAATCCCCCATGTCACACTCTGACCTAACCAAAATAATAACGAAAACTAAGATAACTAAGGCCAGGGCGTGACAGTATCTCCCCCAAAGGTGCGCCCCCCCGGCCGCATATCTAAATCCATAGGGGCGGGTCTGGGTGGGCGTCTGTCCACGGTGGCGGCTCTGGCGCGGGATGTGGACCCCACTCCAACATAGTCTTTGTCCGCTTTAGTCTCCTCCTAGGAAAGGCGACCCTCGCCGCCGACCTAGGATTGGCAACCCTACTAAAGGGCCCTACTGGACTAAACAAACTCCTCCGGACTGAGGGGCAGCTCAGGAGCGAGGGGCAGCTCAGGAACGAGGGGCAGCTCAGGACGGAGGGGCAGCTCAGGACCGAGGGGTAGCTCAGGACCGAGGGGTAGCTCAGGACTGAGAGATAGCTCAGGCTGGTTGACGGCTCTGTCAGCTCCTGGCTGACTGACGGCTCTGGCAGCTCCTGGCTGACTGACGGCTCTGGCAGCTCCTGGCTGACTGACGGCTCTGGCAGCTCCTGGCTGACTGACGGCCCTGGCGGATCCTGGCTTAATGGCGGCTCTGGCGGATCCTGGCTGACTGGCGGCTCCTGGCTGACTGGCGGCTCTGGCGGCTCCTGGCTGACTGGTGACTGGCGGCTCCTGGCTGACTGGCGGCTCTAGCGGCTCCTGGCTGACTGGCGGCTCTGGCGGCTCCTGGCTGACTAGCGGCTCTGGCGGCTCCTGCCTGACTGGCTGACTGGCGGCTCCTGGCTGACTGGCGGCTCTGGCGGCTCCTGGCTGACTGGTGACTGGCGGCTCCTGGCTGACTGGAGGCTCTAGCGGCTCCTGGCTGACTGGCGGCTCTGGCGGCTCCTGGCTGACTAGCGGCTCTGGCGGCTCCTGCCTGACTGGCGGCACTGGCGGCTCCTGGCTGACTGGCGGCTCAGGCGGCTCCTGGCTGACTGGCGGCTCTGGCGGCTCCTGGCTGACTGGGGGCTCTGGCGGCTCCTTGCAGGCTGACTGCCGGCTCTGGCGGCTCCTGGCTTACTGGCGGCTCCTGGCGGCTCTTGGCTGACTGGCGGCTCCTGGCGGCTCCTGGCTGACTGGCGGCTCCTGGCTGACTGGCGACTCTGGCGGCTCCTGGCTGACTGGCGGCTCTGGTGGCTCCTGGCTGACTGGCGGCTCTGGCGGCTCCTGGCTGACTGGCGGCTCTGAGCTGCGGCTCTGGCGGCTCCTGGCTGACTGGCGGCTCTGGTGGCTCCTTGCAGACCAGTGGCTCTGGACAGGCGGGAGACTCTAGCAGCTCTGGACAGGCGGGAGACTCTAGCAGTTCTGGACAGGCGGGAGACTCTGGCAGCTCCGGACAGGAGGGAGACTCTGGCAGCTCCGGACAGGAGGTAGACTCTGGCAGCTCCGGACAGGAGGGAGACTCTGGCATCTCCGGACAGGAGGGAGACTCTGGCATCTCCGGACAGGAGGGAGACTCTGGCAGCTCCGAACAGGAGGGAGACTCTGGACTCACCGGGCTGGGGAGACACACAGGAGACCTGGCTCTGGGAGCAGGCACAGGACTCACCATGCTGGGGAGACATCCAGGAGGCCTCTTCCTTGGCCGAGGCACGAGGCGCACTGCGGTCTCGAGCGCAGAGCTGGCCCCACCCGTTCTGGCTGGATGCCAGCTTCCACTCGGCAAATGCGGGACGCTGGCACTGAGCACACCGGCCTGTGAATACTCGGCCGAGACACAGTGCGCATCACCCCATAGCACGGGGCCTGACCAATCCCATGCTCGCCACGGTAAGCACGGGGAGTGAGCTCAGGTCTCCAACCTGACACTGCCACACTCCCCGTGTGCCCCCCCCCCAAAAAATGTTTTGGGGCTGCCTCTCGGGCTTCCTCGCCAGCCGTGTTCCCTCAAATTGCTGGTTCCCTTTTCCTGCTGCCTCCGCTCTCCTGGCTGCCTCCACCTGTTCCCATGGGAGGCAATCCCTTCCAGCCAGGATCTCCTCCCATGTGTAGGATCCTTTGCCGTCCAGCATGTCCTCCCGTGTCCATTCCTCCTTTTTACCACGCTGCTTGGTCCGTTGGTGGTGGGTAGTTCTGTAACGGTTGTTTGAAGAAGAGGACCAAGGTGCAGCGTGGTACGTGTTCATGATTTTTTATAAAACTGAACACTAGAACAAAAAATGACAAAGCGGAAACAAACAAAACAGTTCTGTCTGGTGCAGATACAAAAACAGAAAACAACTACCCACAAAAACCCATGTGGGAAAAAGCTACCTAAGTATGGTTCTCAATCAGAGACAATGATAGACAGTTGCCTCTGATTGAGAACCACACCTGGCCAAACAACAAAGATATACAAAACATAGAAACTGAACATAGAATGCCCACCCTAGTCACACCCTGGCCTAACCAAAATAGAGAATAAAAGCCTCTCTATGTCCAGGGCGTGACAAATATGCATCAAAAAAATAAAAAATAAAAAATAAATAACAATAATTCTGCAGCTGTTGGTAGTTTTGACTGCAAAGAAAATCTATTGATTATGGGATTTTTAAAAACTGGACTCCACTTTCTGTCAGCTTGCCTTAAGAGGTACAGTATGTGGGACGTCACGTGTCCAACAGGCGTTATGGTCGCTAGTCATTAGAGCTCTGCAAACCCAATACCTCTTTTTCATACTGTATTTTATTACATTATTTTGATTATGAACTCTTAAAAAACGAGCTGGAGACTGACTAACAATGCCGACTACCCAAGGAGGCAAGAAAAATGGCGCTTCTCTGACTTCTTCCCTCATAGTTAAGCATCAGAAGATAGACCTCAGCACTGAAATTGATGCCTTCATAGCTGTCGCGATTTTTGAGGTGTTAGCCGAGCAACAGATCTCTCTCAAGGATATGCCACAATGGGTGTTTGCTGAGAACATCTTAACAGGAAATATCAAGATACTTTAGCAGTTGTTGAAGTTCTTACAATTGACGTTGAGAGACAGAAAGTGATTGACAATCTGTCTACTAAAGTGAACAATCTGCAAGGTGAAAATAGGGAAAGCAAATGGAAAATCAACGATTGTTCTTCACAACTAGAGAAGATGGAGCTCAAGATGGCTGAAATTGAGGACAGTTCACGTCGCTGAAAAGTAAAATCAATTTCATTAAAATAATTAGACGAGACTGATGATCCCATCGAATTCCTACAGAGAATGATCCCTAAATGGATCCCATCCATATCTCACAAGGTTCAGATAGAAAGAGCCCATCGCATCTACTCAGGACCTGGGACTAGTAATGCCGTTACTTCAAACAGCCGTTACAGAACTACCCACCACCAACGGACCAAGCAGCGTGGTAAAAAGGAGGAATGGACATGGGAGGACATCCTGGACGGCAACGGATCCTACACATGGGAGGAGATCTTGGCTGGAAGGGATCGCCTCCCATGGGAGCAGGTGGAGGCAGCCAGGAGAGCAGAGCCAGCAGGAGAAGGGAACCAGCGATTTGAGGGAACACGGCTGGCAAGGAAGCCCGAGAGGCACTCCACGGGGAGTGTGGCAGAGTCAGGTTGGAGACCTGAGCTCACTCCCCGTGCTTACCATGGCGAGCATGGGATTGGTCAGGCCCCGTGCTATGAGGTGATGCGCACTGTGTCTCGGCCGAGTATTCACAGGCCGGTGTGCTCGGTGCCAGCGTCCCGCATTTGCCAGACCCGAGGACGGTGATCTTCAATGTCCTCCGGTGCAATAACCGCCAAGCCATTCTACAAGGAGCCAGAGCAGCAGAGCTCATTCACCACGCCGGTAAGGTACTGCGTCTTTTCCCCCCTGACTACAGCACGCACACCTCCCAATGCCGCAAAGTCTTCAACGAGGTCTGGAACAAACTCAGACAGAAGGGGAATCCAGTCATTCCTCGTTTATCCAGCAACGCTCCAGGCCACAGACATGGGGTGGAGCGCCTGTCATTCACAACCGCACTAGACGCAGAGGAATTCATGGCATCACTGGGAGAGGACAACAACGATCACCACAGTGAGCGCTGGTTCTGTTGTTAGGGAGAAGATTCAACAACGGTGCCATGTAAGCACCGGGGAATCTATGGAATAAGTAAACTGGTCAAGAGGATTTATCCACAACTTCAAGGAACTTTTGATCTAATTACTTGTGATCAGTATGAACTTCAACAACGGAGTACCAGCTAGCTAGTGAACTATCTTTACAGATAGCTGGGTGATTGGGACAGTAACGTTAGCTGTTAGCTAAGTAAGTCATCACAACTGTTAGCTAGCTAAATGATTATCTCTTCAGTAGTGTTCAGTATTTGACAACTAAGTTACGTTTACAACGTTTGTGTGATAACTTTGTCTGGTGGTAGCTGGCTACCTAACTTGTCTCATGTTGCTCTGACAACAACTGTGTATCTAGAGAAGTCAACTATCACCACTGAATTATTTAGCAAGTTAGTTCTCCTTGTTTGTGCTACGTTAAGGCTTAATCATTCAGTCAATCAAGCATTTCTTGCCGTTCTCATATCTCCATTGTGTCAGTTAATGCCAAGATATTTAGTAAATGCAGTGAGACATTCAGGGGTATTTGAGATCCAAAAAGATCCAAAAAGACATAAAAAGATGGTCTGCTATGGCCACTTCTTTTCATGCTAGAATCAATTATTAAAATTAATGTCCTCCATCGTATTGTAGCGACCCGCACAGACAGCTGTGTGTTATGTGTTAGGCTAGTAGGTGGTTGTGTTGTACTTACCAGTACCCAGTGTTCGCGGGGTCCGACATGCCAATCAACCTGCTATCTGACAATCACGGGAATGCCTGGAATGTTCTGATGCCGGGCATCCTGGCGGTTGGTGGAGTGGAGGGGGGTTGGGCATTGGAAGTTAAGACCAGGTTTAGCCTTTGTTCTCTCTCTTACGTCTGGGCTTCAAATCTAAAATTGTATCATTTTGGGACAGCAGGTACCCTAGTGGTTAGAGCGTTGGGCTCGTAACGGAAAGGTTCCTAGATCGAATCCCCTGAGCTGACAAGGTAAAAATCTGTTATTCTGCCCCTGAACAAGGCAGTTAACCTACTGTTCCCCTGTGGGTCGTCATTGTAAATAATGTTAAATTAAAAATACATATATGCTGTATATATCCAAATGATTTCCTGAAGATCTGGTTCAAACCCAGAGGCTTCTGTTCCTTGATGTGCTACAGAAGAGTCAATAGTTTCACCAATTAGATGACAAGATTTATTATTTTTTTGGATGGACTACTACAAACATGCACATTATTGTCATGACCTGTTAGTGCGTACTCAGTAAATGTGTATTATTGTCATGACCTGTTATTGCGTACTCAGTAAATGTGTATTATTGTCATGACCTGTTATTGCGTACTCAGTAAATGTGTATTATTGTCATGACCTGTTATTGCGTACTCAGTAAATGTGTATTATTGTCATAACCTGTTATTGCGTACTCAGTAAATGTGCATTATTGTTATGACCTGTTATTGCGTACTCAGTAAATGTGCATTATTGTCATGACCTGTTATTGCGTACTCAGTAAATGTGTATTATTGTCATGACCTGTTATTGCATACTCAGTAAATGTGTATTATTGTCATGACCTGTTATTGCGTACTCAGTAAATGTGTATTATTGTCATGACCTGTTATTGCGTACTCAGTAAATGTGTATTATTGTCATGACCTGTTATTGCGTACTCAGTAAATGTGTATTATTGTCATGACCTGTTACTGCGTACTCAGTAAATGTGTATTATTGTCATGACCTGTTATTGCGTACTCAGTAAATGTGTATTATTGTCATGCCCTGTTATTGCATACTCAGTAAATGTGTATTATTGTCATGACCTGTTATTGCGTACTCAGTAAATGTGTGGAAAGCTACAGAGAAGCAGATGAGATCTAATCTTAAAATGTAATTCATACTCTCCACTATGGCATAATAAAGAATTCGTCTCGTGTAAAGAAACCATTTATATCAGATTCTGGGTCCGAGAAGGGTATTCATACTTTCAAAAGACATATTCAAATTCAATGGATTCCTCAGAACCTGTCCCAGGTTCATCATTTTCTCTTTACTTTCAAGTCTGCCTATGGAGTCCTCTGGGGGACAGAACTAGCCTATCCATACAGCCTATGGAGTCCTCTGGGGGACAGAACTAGTCTATCCATACAGCCTATGGAGTCCTCTGGGGGACAGAACTAGCCTATCCATACAGCCTATGGAGTCCTCTGGGGGACAGAACTAGCCTATCCATACAGCCTATGGAGTCCTCTGGGGGACAGAACTAGTCTATCCATGCAGCCTATGGAGTCCTCTGGGGGACAGAACTAGCCTATCCATACAGCCTATGGAGTCCTCTGGGGGACAGAACTAGTCTATCCATGCCAGCCTATGGGGTCCTCTGGGGGACAGAACTAGTCTATCCATGCCAGCCTATGGAGTCCTCTGGGGGACAGAACTAGTCTATCCATGCAGCCTATGGAGTCCTCTGGGGGACAGAACTAGTCTATCCATGCCAGCCTATGGAGTCCTCTGGGGGACAGAACTAGTCTATCCATACAGCCTATGGAGTCCTCTGGGGGACAGAACTAGCCTATCCATACAGCCTATGGAGTCCTCTGGGGGACAGAACTAGTCTATCCATGCAGCCTATGGAGTCCTCTGGGGGACAGAACTAGCCTATCCATGCCAGCCTATGGGGTCCTCTGGGGGACAGAACTAGTCTATCCATGCAGCTTATGGAGTCCTCTGGGGGACAGAACTAGTCTATCCATGCAGCCTATGGAGTCCTCTGGGGGACAGAACTAGTCTATCCATGCCAGCCTATGGAGTCCTCTGGGGGACATAACTAGTCTATCCATGCAGCCTATGGAGTCCTCTAGGGGACAGAACTAGTCTATCCATGCCAGCCTATGGGGTCCTCTGGGGGACAGAACTAGTCTATCCATGCAGCTTATGGAGTCCTCTGGGGGACAGAACTAGTCTATCCATGCAGCCTATGGAGTCCTCTGGGGGACAGAACTAGTCTATCCATGCCAGCCTATGGAGTCCTCTGGGGGACATAACTAGTCTATCCATGCAGCCTATGGGGTCCTCTGGGGGACAGAACTAGTCTATCCATGCCAGCCTATGGAGTCCTCTGGGGAACAGAACTAGTCTATCCATGCCAGCCTATGGAGTCCTCTGGGGAACAGAACTAGTCTATCCATGCCAGCCTATGGAGTCCTCTGGGGGACAGAACTAGTCTATCCATGCCAGCCTATGGAGTCCTCTGGGGAACAGAACTATTCTATCCATGCAGCCTATGGGGTCCTCTGGGGGACAGAACTAGTCTATCCATGCAGTCTATGGAGTCCTCTGGGGGACAGATCTAGCAGTACACCCTTTGGTCAAACTTCTAACGGACAGACGCCCCTCAAAAGGAGTTGTTTATGATATCTATAGTGAATGAACTATAGCAGCACAACAAAAAAATCATGAACTCTATCCACTGTAAAAAGGGGAAAAGGATTTTACACTCTATCCACTGTAAAAAGGGGGAAAGGATTTTACACTCTATCCACTGTAAAAAGGGGAAAAGATTTTACACTCTATCCACTGTAAAAAGGGGAAAGGATTTTACACTCTATCCACTGTAAAAAGGGGAAAGGATTTTACACTCTATCCACTGTAAAAAGGGGAAAGGATTTTACACTCTATCCACTGTAAAAAGGGGAAAGGATTTTACACTCTATCCACTGTAAAAAGGGGAAAAGGATTTTACACTCTATCCACTGTAAAAAGGGGAAAAGGATTTTACACTCTATCCACTGTAAAAAGGGGAAAGGATTTTACACTCTATCCACTGTAAAAAGGGGAAAGGATTTTACACTCTATCCACTGTAAAAAGGGAAAGGATTTTACACTCTATCCACTGTAAAAAGGGGAAAAGGATTTTACACTCTATCCACTGTAAAAAGGGGGAAGGATTTTACACTCTATCCACTGTAAAAAGGGGAAAGGATTTTACACTCTATCCACTGTAAAAAGGGGAAAGGATTTTACACTCTATCCACTGTAAAAAGGGGAAAAGGATTTTACACTCTATCCACTGTAAAAAGGGGGAAAGGATTTTACACTCTATCCACTGTAAAAAGGGGAAAGGATTTTACACTCTATCCACTGTAAAAAGGGGGAAAGGATTTTACACTCTATCCACTGTAAAAAGGGGAAAAGGATTTTACACTCTATCCACTGTAAAAAGGGGAAAAGGATTTTACACTCTATCCACTGTAAAAAGGGGAAAGGATTTTACACTCTATCCACTGTAAAAAGGGAAAGGATTTTACACTCTATCCACTGTAAAAAGGGGAAAGGATTTTACACTCTATCCACTGTAAAAAGGGGAAAAGGATTTTACACTCTATCCACTGTAAAAAGGGGAAAGGATTTTACACTCTATCCACTGTAAAAAGGGGGAAAGGATTTTACACTCTATCCACTGTAAAAAGGGGAAAAGGATTTTACACTCTATCCACTGTAAAAAGGGGAAAAGGATTTTACACTCTATCCACTGTAAAAAGGGGAAAGGATTTTACACTCTATCCACTGTAAAAAGGGAAAGGATTTTACACTCTATCCACTGTAAAAAGGGGAAAGGATTTTACACTCTATCCACTGTAAAAAGGGGAAAAGGATTTTACACTCTATCCACTGTAAAAAGGGGAAAGGATTTTACACTCTATCCACTGTAAAAAGGGGGAAAGGATTTTACACTCTATCCACTGTAAAAAGGGGAAAGGATTTTACACTCTATCCACTGTAAAAAGGGGAAAGGATTTTACACTCTATCCACTGTAAAAAGGGGAAAGGATTTTACACTCTATCCACTGTAAAAAGGGGAAAGGATTTTACACTCTATCCACTGTAAAAAGGGGAAAAGGATTTTACACTCTATCCACTGTAAAAAGGGGGAAAGGATTTTACACTCTATCCACTGTAAAAAGGGGGAAAGGATTTTACACTCTATCCACTGTAAAAAGGGGAAAAGGATTTTACACTCTATCCACTGTAAAAAGGGGAAAGGATTTTACACTCTATCCACTGTAAAAAGGGAAAAGGATTTTACACTCTATCCACTGTAAAAAGGGGAAAAGGATTTTACACTCTATCCACTGTAAAAAGGGAAAAGGATTTTACACTCTATCCACTGTAAAAAGGGGAAAAGGATTTTACACTCTATCCACTGTAAAAAGGGGAAAGGATTTTACACTCTATCCACTGTAAAAAGGGGAAAGGATTTTACACTCTATCCACTGTAAAAAGGGGAAAGGATTTTACACTCTATCCACTGTAAAAAGGGGAAAAGGATTTTACACTCTATCCACTGTAAAAAGGGGAAAAGGATTTTACACTCTATCCACTGTAAACACTTGCTGACAGACAAATCAATTGGGAGACGGTATGAAGAAAACATATTAGGATCATCTGTAAACCCCAATCACAAATAAATGAATTAAAACATCTTGAACCTATATTAAACCTAAAAAAAAAGGGGGGGACTTTGGTACTTTTCAGCCTGTGCTGTGGAAATGTCCCCCTGGGAGGGCGGGGGGTTTGAATTCTGGAGAAAAGTCAATGATGTCATCTGTGTACTTAGAGATAAAATAGTGCTGTCAGATCCAGTAGTGATGGTGCTTTGTGATGACTGATTTGCACTTGTCAGAACGCCAACAGAGAGTGTGGTTGGCAGGAACCACAGCTGCTGAGAAAATGAGTGTACAAAGGTGGTTTCCACCTCATCAGTTACCATTGCAGCATGGTAACCATGGCCGCTCACATTTTTTTACATGTATTTTTTCATTTATTTCACCTTTATTTAACCAGGTAACGAGTTCAAACAGGTGCAGTTAATACAGGTAATGAGTGGAGAACAGGAGGGCTTCTTAAAGAAAAACTAACAGGTCTGTGAGAGCCGGAATTCTTACTGGTTGGTAGGTGATCAAATACTTATGGCATGCAATAAAATGCAAATGAATTACTTAAAAATCATACCTCATATCATCATATCAAAAATCATATCAACCTCTAGCGGCTCAATTGGGACACGTCACCTTTATCAAGTGTAGTAATGTTGAAATGTATGTAAGGCATTTACAGTTTACTCACCATTTATTTAGGATTACTCCTACATTTGTAAAAATGTTATTAAGTTAGGTAATCTCACATTTATAAATAATTTACGTATTCATTATTCACAAGTTAATTCATAAGATGTATAATAAAGGTCCTCATCTCTCCCGAGCCCGTACGGGAGTTGTAGCGATGAGACAAGATAGTAGCTACTAAACAATTGGACACCACGAAATTGGGGAGAAAACGGGGTAAAATTCAAAAAAATAAATAATAAATAAAATAAAATAAAGGTCCTCATAAACCATTTACTAATCATTAGTTTAGTAAAGTCGTTTTGCAGTCCCTAATCTAAAGTGAGGACTATTCATACTGTCTAAATACTTGATGTTTTGAATGACAAGGGTAATATGTCATATAAAGATGGAAGTGCCATTGGCAGACATATCACCTGATGCTCCTTAAATGTCTCAAAATAGTCTTGATCATATAAATTGTTAAAGAATAAACACACAACACAGGATGTTAAAGGAAATACACTGTATATTGCACATTATATTCACAACTCTACTGCTGCTCCAGTTTCAACTGATCTGAGCCCTGGGACCATGCCCCAGGACTACCTGACATGATGACTCCTTGCTGTCCCCAGTCCACCTGGCCGTGCTGCTGCTCCAGTTTCAATTGTTCTGCCTTATTATTATTCGACCATGCTGGTCATTTATGAACATTTGAACATCTTGGCCATGTTCTGTTATAATCTCCACCCGGCACAGCCAGAAGAGGACTGGCCACCCCACATAGCCTGGTTCCTCTCTAGGTTTCTTCCTAGGTTTTGGCCTTTCTAGGGAGTTTTTCCTAGCCACCGTGCTTCTACACCTGCATTGCTTGCTGTTTGGGGTTTTAGGCTGGGTTTCTGTACAGCACTTTGAGATATCAGCTGATGTACGAAGGGCTATATAAATACATTAGATTTGATTTGAACTCAGCATGTTAAAGGAAATATGTTGAACATTTCATTCCAAAATAGTCACTCTGTTGTAGTAGTGTGTTGAATGAAGTAACGTTTACTGTCTGAAAATTGGCCATGTGCTTATGACTTCTTCAAATGGGGGGACTATCTACATGAGGTGTATTCAGTTCTAAACCGTGAAAACAGGTATAAAAATACCCTCAAAATAAAAGTTTATATTCTATACTGTCAGATTATGTGAAACATTTGATTTAAAATCCAAAATGCTGGAGTGAAGAGACACATTCAAAAAAAATATATATACAAGTGTACAAAAAATAAGAACACCTTCCTAATATTGAGTTGGACTCTACAAGGTGTTGAAAGCATTCCACAGGAATGCTGGCACACGTTAACGCCAATGCTTCCCACAGTTGTGTCAAGTTGGCTGGATGTTCTTTGGGTGGTGGACCATTCTTCATACGGGAAACTGAAAAACCCAGCAGCGTAGCAGTTCTTGACAAAAACTGGTGCGCCTGGCACCTACTACCATACCCCATTCAAAGGCACCTACTACCATACCCCATTCAAAGGCACCTACTACCATACCCCATTCAAAGGCACCTACTACCATACCCCATTCAAAGGCACCTACTACCATACCCCATTCAAAGGCACTTACTACCATACCCCATTCAAAGGCACTTACTACCATACCCCATTCAAAGGCACCTACTACCATACCCCATTCAAAGGCACCTACTACCATACCCCATTCAAAGGCACTTACTACCATACCCCATTCAAAGGCACCTACTACCATACCCCATTCAAAGGCACCTACTACCATACCCCATTCAAAGGCACTTACTACCATACCCCATTCAAAGGCACCTACTACCATACCCCACTCAAAGGCACCTACTACCATACCCCATTCAAAGGCACCTACTACCATACCCCATTCAAAGGCACCTACTACCATACCCCATTCAAAGGCACCTACTACCATACCCCATTCAAAGGCACCTACTACCATACCCCATTCAAAGGCACCTACTACCATACCCCATTCAAAGGCACCTACTACCATACCCCATTCAAAGGCACCTACTACCATACCCCATTCAAAGGCACCTACTACCATACCCCATTCTAAGGCACCTACTACCATACCCCATTCAAAGGCACCTACTACCATACCCCATTCTAAGGCACCTACTACCATACCCCATTCAAAGGCACCTACTACCATACCCCATTCTAAGGCACCTACTACCATACCCCATTCAAAGGCACCTACTACCATACCCCATTCTAAGGCACCTACTACCATACCCCATTCAAAGGCACCTACTACCATACCCCATTCTAAGGCACCTACTACCATACCCCATTCAAAGGCACCTACTACCATACCCCATTCAAAGGCACCTACTACCATACCCCATTCAAAGGCACTTACTACCATACCCCATTCAAAGGCACCTACTACCATACCCCATTCAAAGGCACCTACTACCATACCCCATTCTAAGGCACCTACTACCATACCCCATTCAAAGGCACCTACTACCATACCCCATTCAAAGGCACCTACTACCATACCCCATTCAAAGGCACCTACTACCATACCCCATTCAAAGGCACCTACTACCATACCCCATTCAAAGGCACCTACTACCATACCCCATTCTAAGGCACTTGCATATTTCCTCTTGCCCATTCAACCTCAGTCAGTGTGGGTAGAGTCTAGTCAGTCAGTGTGGGTAGAGTCTAGTCAGTCAGTGTGGGTAGAGTCTAGTCAGTCAGTGTGGGTAGAGTCTAGTCAGTGTGGGTAGAGTCTAGTCAGTCAGTGTGGGTAGAGTCCAGTCAGTCAGTGTGGGTAGAGTCTAGTCAGTCAGTGTGGGTAGAGTCCAGTCAGTGTGGGTAGAGTCTAGTCAGTCAGTGTGTGGGTAGAGTCTAGTCAGTGTGGGTAGAGTCTAGTCAGTCAGTGTGTGGGTAGAGTCTAGTCAGTGTGGGTAGAGTCCAGTCAGTGTGGGTAGAGTCTAGTCAGTGTGGGTAGAGTCTAGTCAGTCAGTGTGTGGGTAGAGTCTAGTCAGTGTGGGTAGAGTCTAGTCAGTCAGTGTGTGGGTAGAGTCTAGTCAGTCAGTGTGTGGGTAGAGTCTAGTCAGTGTGGGTAGAGTCTAGTCAGTCAGTGTGTGGGTAGAGTCCAGTCAGTGTGGGTAGAGTAAAGTCAGTGTGGGTAGAGTCCAGTCAGTGTGGGTAGAGTCTAGTCAGTGTGGGTAGAGTCTAGTCAGTTAGTGTGTGGGTAGAGTCTAATCAGTTTGGGTAGAGTCTAGTCAGTGTGGGTAGAGTCTAGTCAGTCAGTGTGTAGGTAGAGTCTAGTCAGTGTGTGGGTGGAGTCCAGTCAGTGTGGGTAGAGTCTAGTCAGTGTGTGGGTAGAGTCTAGTCAGTGTGGGTAGAGTCTAGTCAGTGTGGGTAGAGTCTAGTCAGTCAGTGTGTGGGTAGAGTCTAGTCAGTGTGTGGGTAGAGTCTAGTCAGTGTGTGGGTAGAGTCCAGTCAGTGTGTGGGTAGAGTCCAGTCAGTGTGTGGGTAGAGTCCAGTCAGTGTGTGGGTAGAGTCCAGTCAGTGTGTGGGTAGAGTCCAGTCAGTGTGGGTAGAGTCTAGTCAGTGTGTGGGTAGAGTCCGGTGAGTGTGTGGGTAGAGTCCAGTCAGTGTGGGTAGAGTCTAGTCAGTGTGTGGGTAGAGTCCAGTCAGTGTGGGTAGAGTCCAGTCAGTGTGGGTAGAGTCCAGTCAGTGTGGGTAGAGTCCAGTCAATGTGTGGGTAGAGTCTAGTCAGTGTGTGGGTAGAGTCCAGTCAGTGTGTGGGTAGAGTCTAGTCAGTGTGTGGGTGGAGTCTAGTCAGTGTGGGTAGAGTTCAGTCAGTGTGTGGGTAGAGTCCAGTCAGTGTGTGGGTAGAGTCCAGTCAGTGTGTGGGTAGAGTCCAGTCAGTGTGTGGGCAGAGTCCAGTCAGTGTGTGGGTAGAGTCCAGTCAGTGTGGGTAGAGTCTAGTCAGTGTGGGTAGAGTCTAGTCAGTTAGTGTGTGGGTAGAGTCTAATCAGTGTGGGTAGAGTCTAGTCAGTGTGGGTAGAGTCTAATCAGTCAGTGTGTGGGTAGAGTCTAGTCAGTGTGTGGGTAGAGTCCAGTCAGTGTGGGTAGAGTCTAGTCAGTGTGTGGGTAGAGTCTAGTCAGTGTGGGTAGAGTCTAGTCAGTGTGGGTAGAGTCTAGTCAGTCAGCGTGTGGGTAGAGTCTAGTCAGTGTGTGGGTAGAGTCTAGTCAGTGTGTGGGTAGAGTCCAGTCAGTGTGGGTAGAGTCCAGTCAGTGTGTGGGTAGAGTCTAGTCAGTGTGGGTAGAGTCTAGTCAGTGTGTGGGTGGAGTCCAGTCAGTGTGGGTAGAGTCCAGTCAGTGTGGGTAGAGTCCAGTCAGTCTGTGGGTAGAGTCTAGTCAGTGTGGGTAGAGTCCAGTCAGTGTGTGGGTAGAGTCCAGTCAGTGTGTGGGTAGAGTCCAGTCAGTGTGTGGGTAGAGTCTAGTCAGTGTGTGGGTAGAGTCTAGTCAGTGTGTGGGTAGAGTCTAGTCAGTGTGTGGGTAGAGTCTAGTCAGTGTGGGTAGAGTCCAGTCAGTATGGGTAGAGTCTAGTCAGTGTGTGGGTAGAGTCTAGTCAGTGTGTGGGTAGAGTCCAGTCAGTGTGTGGGTAGAGTCCAGTCAGTGTGTGGGTAGAGTCCAGTCAGTGTGTGGGTAGAGTCCAGTCAGTGTGTGGGTAGAGTCTAGTCAGTGTGAGTACAGTCTAGTCAGTGTGTGGGTAGAGTCCGGTGAGTGTGTGGGTAGAGTCCAGTCAGTGTGGGTAGAGTCTAGTCAGTGTGGGTAGAGTCTAGTCAGTTAGTGTGTGGGTAGAGTCTAATCAGTTTGGGTAGAGTCTAGTCAGTGTGGGTAGAGTCTAGTCAGTCAGTGTGTAGGTAGAGTCTAGTCAGTGTGTGGGTGGAGTCCAGTCAGTGTGGGTAGAGTCTAGTCAGTGTGTGGGTAGAGTCTAGTCAGTGTGGGTATAGTCTAGTCAGTGTGGGTAGAGTCTAGTCAGTCAGTGTGTGGGTAGAGTCTAGTCAGTGTGTGGGTAGAGTCTAGTCAGTGTGTGGGTAGAGTCCAGTCAGTGTGTGGGTAGAGTCCAGTCAGTGTGTGGGTAGAGTCCAGTCAGTGTGTGGGTAGAGTCCAGTCAGTGTGTGGGTAGAGTCCAGTCAGTGTGGGTAGAGTCTAGTCAGTGTGTGGGTAGAGTCCGGTGAGTGTGTGGGTAGAGTCCAGTCAGTGTGGGTAGAGTCTAGTCAGTGTGTGGGTAGAGTCCAGTCAGTGTGGGTAGAGTCCAGTCAGTGTGGGTAGAGTCCAGTCAGTGTGGGTAGAGTCCAGTCAATGTGTGGGTAGAGTCTAGTCAGTGTGTGGGTAGAGTCCAGTCAGTGTGTGGGTAGAGTCTAGTCAGTGTGTGGGTGGAGTCTAGTCAGTGTGGGTAGAGTTCAGTCAGTGTGTGGGTAGAGTCCAGTCAGTGTGTGGGTAGAGTCCAGTCAGTGTGTGGGTAGAGTCCAGTCAGTGTGTGGGCAGAGTCCAGTCAGTGTGTGGGTAGAGTCCAGTCAGTGTGGGTAGAGTCTAGTCAGTGTGGGTAGAGTCTAGTCAGTTAGTGTGTGGGTAGAGTCTAATCAGTGTGGGTAGAGTCTAGTCAGTGTGGGTAGAGTCTAGTCAGTCAGTGTGTGGGTAGAGTCTAGTCAGTGTGTGGGTAGAGTCCAGTCAGTGTGGGTAGAGTCTAGTCAGTGTGTGGGTAGAGTCTAGTCAGTGTGGGTAGAGTCTAGTCAGTGTGGGTAGAGTCTAGTCAGTCAGCGTGTGGGTAGAGTCTAGTCAGTGTGTGGGTAGAGTCTAGTCAGTGTGTGGGTAGAGTCCAGTCAGTGTGTGGGTAGAGTCCAGTCAGTGTGGGTAGAGTCCAGTCAGTGTGTGGGTAGAGTCTAGTCAGTGTGGGTAGAGTCTAGTCAGTGTGTGGGTGGAGTCCAGTCAGTGTGGGTAGAGTCCAGTCAGTGTGGGTAGAGTCCAGTCAGTCTGTGGGTAGAGTCTAGTCAGTGTGGGTAGAGTCCAGTCAGTGTGTGGGTAGAGTCCAGTCAGTGTGTGGGTAGAGTCCAGTCAGTGTGTGGGTAGAGTCTAGTCAGTGTGTGGGTAGAGTCTAGTCAGTGTGTGGGTAGAGTCTAGTCAGTGTGTGGGTAGAGTCTAGTCAGTGTGGGTAGAGTCCAGTCAGTATGGGTAGAGTCTAGTCAGTGTGTGGGTAGAGTCTAGTCAGTGTGTGGGTAGAGTCCAGTCAGTGTGTGGGTAGAGTCCAGTCAGTGTGTGGGTAGAGTCCAGTCAGTGTGTGGGTAGAGTCCAGTCAGTGTGTGGGTAGAGTCCAGTCAGTGTGTGGGTAGAGTCCAGTCAGTGTGTGGGTAGAGTCCAGTCAGTGTGGGTAGAGTCTAGTCAGTGTGAGTACAGTCTAGTCAGTGTGTGGGTAGAGTCCAGTCAGTGTGGGTAGAGTCTAGTCAGTGTGTGGGTAGAGTCCAGTCAGTGTGGGTAGAGTCCAGTCAGTGTGGGTAGAGTCCAGTCAGTGTGGGTAGAGTCTAGTCAGTGTGGGTAGAGTCCAGTCAGTGTGTGGGTAGAGTCCAGTCAGTGTGTGGGTAGAGTCCAGTCAGTGTGTGGGTAGAGTCCAGTCAGTGTGGGTAGAGTCTAGTCAGTGTGGGTAGAGTCTAGTCAGTGTGGGTAGAGTCTAGTCAGTTAGTGTGTGGGTAGAGTCTAATCAGTGTGGGTAGAGTCTAGTCAGTGTGGGTAGAGTCTAGTCAGTCAGTGTGTGGGTAGAGTCTAGTCAGTGTGTGGGTAGAGTCCAGTCAGTGTGGGTAGAGTCTAGTCAGTGTGTGGGTAGAGTCTAGTCAGTGTGGGTAGAGTCTAGTCAGTGTGGGTAGAGTCTAGTCAGTCAGTGTGTGGGTAGAGTCTAGTCAGTGTGTGGGTAGAGTCTAGTCAGTGTGTGGGTAGAGTCCAGTCAGTGTGTGGGTAGAGTCCAGTCAGTGTGTGGGTAGAGTCCAGTCAGTGTGTGGGTAGAGTCTAGTCAGTGTGGGTAGAGTCTAGTCAGTATGTGGGTAGAGTCCAGTCAGTGTGGGTAGAGTCCAGTCAGTGTGGGTAGAGTCCAGTCAGTCTGTGGGTAGAGTCTAGTCAGTATGTGGGTAGAGTCCAGTCAGTGTGGGTAGAGTCCAGTCAGTGTGTGGGTAGAGTCCAGTCAGTGTGTGGGTAGAGTCCAGTCAGTGTGTGGGTAGAGTCTAGTCAGTGTGTGGGTAGAGTCCAGTCAGTGTGGGTAGAGTCTAGTCAGTGTGTGGGTAGAGTCTAGTCAGTGTGGGTAGAGTCCAGTCAGTGTGTGGGTAGAGTCCAGTCAGTGTGGGTAGAGTCCAGGCAGTGTGGGTAGAGTCCAGTCAGTGTGGGTAGAGTCCAGTCAGTGTGTGGGTAGTCCAGTCAGTGTGTGGGTAGAGTCCAGTCAGTGTGGGTAGAGTCCAGGCAGTGTGGGTAAAGTCCAGTCAGTGTGGGTAGAGTCTAGTCAGTGTGTGGGTAGAGTCCAGTCAGTGTGTGGGTAGAGTCTAGTCAGTGTGTGGGTGGAGTCTAGTCAGTGTGTGGGTAGAGTCCAGTCAGTGTGGGTAGAGTTCAGTCAGTGTGTGGGTAGAGTCCAGTCAGTGTGTGGGTAGAGTCCAGTCAGTGTGTGGGTAGAGTCCAGTCAGTGTGTGGGTAGAGTCCAGTCAGTGTGTGGGTAGAGTCCAGTCAGTGTGGGTAGAGTCTAGTCAGTGTGGGTAGAGTCTAGTCAGTTAGTGTGTGGGTAGAGTCTAATCAGTGTGGGTAGAGTCTAGTCAGTGTGGGTAGAGTCTAGTCAGTCAGTGTGTGGGTAGAGTCTAGTCAGTGTGTGGGTAGAGTCCAGTCAGTGTGGGTAGAGTCTAGTCAGTGTGTGGGTAGAGTCTAGTCAGTGTGGGTAGAGTCTAGTCAGTGTGGGTAGAGTCTAGTCAGTCAGCGTGTGGGTAGAGTCTAGTCAGTGTGTGGGTAGAGTCTAGTCAGTGTGTGGGTAGAGTCCAGTCAGTGTGTGGGTAGAGTCCAGTCAGTGTGGGTAGAGTCCAGTCAGTGTGTGGGTGGAGTCCAGTCAGTGTGGGTAGAGTCCAGTCAGTGTGGGTAGAGTCCAGTCAGTCTGTGGGTAGAGTTTAGTCAGTGTGGGTAGAGTCCAGACAGTGTGTGGGTAGAGTCCAGTCAGTGTGTGGGTAGAGTCCAGTCAGTGTGTGGGTAGAGTCTAGTCAGTGTGTGGGTAGAGTCTAGTCAGTGTGTGGGTAGAGTCTAGTCAGTGTGTGGGTAGAGTCTAGTCAGTGTGGGTAGAGTCCAGTCAGTATGGGTAGAGTTCAGTCAGTGTGTGGGTAGAGTCTAGTCAGTGTGTGGGTAGAGTCCAGTCAGTGTGTGGGTAGAGTCCAGTCAGTGTGTGGGTAGAGTCCAGTCAGTGTGTGGGTAGAGTCCAGTCAGTGTGTGGGTAGAGTCTAGTCAGTGTGAGTACAGTCTAGTCAGTGTGTGGGTAGAGTCCAGTCAGTGTGGGTAGAGTCTAGTCAGTGTGTGGGTAGAGTCCAGTCAGTGTGGGTAGAGTCCAGTCAGTGTGGGTAGAGTCCAGTCAGTGTGGGTAGAGTCTAGTCAGTGTGGGTAGAGTCCAGTCAGTGTGTGGGTAGAGTCCAGTCAGTGTGTGGGTAGAGTCCAGTCAGTGTGTGGGTAGAGTCCAGTCAGTGTGGGTAGAGTCTAGTCAGTGTGTGGGTAGAGTCCGGTGAGTGTGTGGGTAGAGTCCAGTCAGTGTGGGCAGAGTCTAGTCAGTGTGTGGGTAGAGTCCAGTCAGTGTGGGTAGAGTCCAGTCAGTGTGGGTAGAGTCCAGTCAGTGTGGGTAGAGTCCAGTCAATGTGTGGGTAGAGTCTAGTCAGTGTGTGGGTAGAGTCCAGTCAGTGTGTGGGTAGAGTCTAGTCAGTGTGTGGGTGGAGTCTAGTCAGTGTGGGTAGAGTTCAGTCAGTGTGTGGGTAGAGTCCAGTCAGTGTGTGGGTAGAGTCCAGTCAGTGTGTGGGTAGAGTCCAGTCAGTGTGTGGGCAGAGTCCAGTCAGTGTGTGGGTAGAGTCCAGTCAGTGTGGGTAGAGTCTAGTCAGTGTGGGTAGAGTCTAGTCAGTTAGTGTGTGGGTAGAGTCTAATCAGTGTGGGTAGAGTCTAGTCAGTGTGGGTAGAGTCTAGTCAGTCAGTGTGTGGGTAGAGTCTAGTCAGTGTGTGGGTAGAGTCCAGTCAGTCTGTGGGTAGAGTCTAGTCAGTGTGTGGGTAGAGTCTAGTCAGTGTGGGTAGAGTCTAGTCAGTGTGGGTAGAGTCTAGTCAGTCAGCGTGTGGGTAGAGTCTAGTCAGTGTGTGGGTAGAGTCTAGTCAGTGTGTGGGTAGAGTCCAGTCAGTGTGTGGGTAGAGTCTAGTCAGTGTGGGTAGAGTCTAGTCAGTATGTGGGTAGAGTCCAGTCAGTGTGGGTAGAGTCCAGTCAGTGTGGGTAGAGTCCAGTCAGTCTGTGGGTAGAGTCTAGTCAGTATGTGGGTAGAGTCCAGTCAGTGTGGGTAGAGTCCAGTCAGTGTGTGGGTAGAGTCCAGTCAGTGTGTGGGTAGAGTCCAGTCAGTGTGTGGGTAGAGTCTAGTCAGTGTGTGGGTAGAGTCCAGTCAGTGTGGGTAGAGTCTAGTCAGTGTGTGGGTAGAGTCTAGTCAGTGTGGGTAGAGTCCAGTCAGTGTGTGGGTAGAGTCCAGTCAGTGTGGGTAGAGTCCAGGCAGTGTGGGTAGAGTCCAGTCAGTGTGGGTAGAGTCCAGTCAGTGTGTGGGTAGTCCAGTCAGTGTGTGGGTAGAGTCCAGTCAGTGTGGGTAGAGTCCAGGCAGTGTGGGTAAAGTCCAGTCAGTGTGGGTAGAGTCTAGTCAGTGTGTGGGTAGAGTCCAGTCAGTGTGTGGGTAGAGTCTAGTCAGTGTGTGGGTGGAGTCTAGTCAGTGTGTGGGTAGAGTCCAGTCAGTGTGGGTAGAGTTCAGTCAGTGTGTGGGTAGAGTCCAGTCAGTGTGTGGGTAGAGTCCAGTCAGTGTGTGGGTAGAGTCCAGTCAGTGTGTGGGTAGAGTCCAGTCAGTGTGTGGGTAGAGTCCAGTCAGTGTGGGTAGAGTCTAGTCAGTGTGGGTAGAGTCTAGTCAGTTAGTGTGTGGGTAGAGTCTAATCAGTGTGGGTAGAGTCTAGTCAGTGTGGGTAGAGTCTAGTCAGTCAGTGTGTGGGTAGAGTCTAGTCAGTGTGTGGGTAGAGTCCAGTCAGTGTGGGTAGAGTCTAGTCAGTGTGTGGGTAGAGTCTAGTCAGTGTGGGTAGAGTCTAGTCAGTGTGGGTAGAGTCTAGTCAGTCAGCGTGTGGGTAGAGTCTAGTCAGTGTGTGGGTAGAGTCTAGTCAGTGTGTGGGTAGAGTCCAGTCAGTGTGTGGGTAGAGTCCAGTCAGTGTGGGTAGAGTCCAGTCAGTGTGTGGGTGGAGTCCAGTCAGTGTGGGTAGAGTCCAGTCAGTGTGGGTAGAGTCCAGTCAGTCTGTGGGTAGAGTTTAGTCAGTGTGGGTAGAGTCCAGACAGTGTGTGGGTAGAGTCCAGTCAGTGTGTGGGTAGAGTCCAGTCAGTGTGTGGGTAGAGTCTAGTCAGTGTGTGGGTAGAGTCTAGTCAGTGTGTGGGTAGAGTCTAGTCAGTGTGTGGGTAGAGTCTAGTCAGTGTGGGTAGAGTCCAGTCAGTATGGGTAGAGTTCAGTCAGTGTGTGGGTAGAGTCTAGTCAGTGTGTGGGTAGAGTCCAGTCAGTGTGTGGGTAGAGTCCAGTCAGTGTGTGGGTAGAGTCCAGTCAGTGTGTGGGTAGAGTCCAGTCAGTGTGTGGGTAGAGTCTAGTCAGTGTGAGTACAGTCTAGTCAGTGTGTGGGTAGAGTCCAGTCAGTGTGGGTAGAGTCTAGTCAGTGTGTGGGTAGAGTCCAGTCAGTGTGGGTAGAGTCCAGTCAGTGTGGGTATAGTCCAGTCAGTGTGGGTAGAGTCTAGTCAGTGTGGGTAGAGTCCAGTCAGTGTGTGGGTAGAGTCCAGTCAGTGTGTGGGTAGAGTCCAGTCAGTGTGTGGGTAGAGTCCAGTCAGTGTGGGTAGAGTCTAGTCAGTGTGTGGGTAGAGTCCGGTGAGTGTGTGGGTAGAGTCCAGTCAGTGTGGGCAGAGTCTAGTCAGTGTGTGGGTAGAGTCCAGTCAGTGTGGGTAGAGTCCAGTCAGTGTGGGTAGAGTCCAGTCAGTGTGGGTAGAGTCCAGTCAATGTGTGGGTAGAGTCTAGTCAGTGTGTGGGTAGAGTCCAGTCAGTGTGTGGGTAGAGTCTAGTCAGTGTGTGGGTGGAGTCTAGTCAGTGTGGGTAGAGTTCAGTCAGTGTGTGGGTAGAGTCCAGTCAGTGTGTGGGTAGAGTCCAGTCAGTGTGTGGGTAGAGTCCAGTCAGTGTGTGGGCAGAGTCCAGTCAGTGTGTGGGTAGAGTCCAGTCAGTGTGGGTAGAGTCTAGTCAGTGTGGGTAGAGTCTAGTCAGTTAGTGTGTGGGTAGAGTCTAATCAGTGTGGGTAGAGTCTAGTCAGTGTGGGTAGAGTCTAGTCAGTCAGTGTGTGGGTAGAGTCTAGTCAGTGTGTGGGTAGAGTCCAGTCAGTCTGTGGGTAGAGTCTAGTCAGTGTGTGGGTAGAGTCTAGTCAGTGTGGGTAGAGTCTAGTCAGTGTGGGTAGAGTCTAGTCAGTCAGCGTGTGGGTAGAGTCTAGTCAGTGTGTGGGTAGAGTCTAGTCAGTGTGTGGGTAGAGTCCAGTCAGTGTGTGGGTAGAGTCCAGTCAGTGTGGGTAGATTCCAGTCAGTGTGTGGGTAGAGTCTAGTCAGTGTGGGTAGAGTCTAGTCAGTGTGTGGGTGGAGTCCAGTCAGTGTGGGTAGAGTCCAGTCAGTGTGGGTAGAGTCCAGTCAGTCTGTGGGTAGAGTCTAGTCAGTGTGGGTAGAGTCTAGTCAGTGTGGGTAGAGTCCAGTCAGTGTGTGGGTAGAGTCCAGTCAGTGTGTGGGTAGAGTCCAGTCAGTGTGTGGGTAGAGTCCAGTCAGTGTGGGTAGAGTCTAGTCAGTGTGAGTACAGTCTAGTCAGTGTGTGGGTAGAGTCCAGTCAGTGTGGGTAGAGTCTAGTCAGTGTGTGGGTAGAGTCCAGTCAGTGTGGGTAGAGTCCAGTCAGTGTGGGTAGAGTCCAGTCAGTGTGGGTAGAGTCTAGTCAGTGTGGGTAGAGTCCAGTCAGTGTGTGGGTAGAGTCCAGTCAGTGTGTGGGTAGAGTCCAGTCAGTGTGTGGGTAGAGTCCAGTCAGTGTGGGTAGAGTCTAGTCAGTGTGGGTAGAGTCTAGTCAGTGTGGGTAGAGTCTAGTCAGTTAGTGTGTGGGTAGAGTCTAATCAGTGTGGGTAGAGTCTAGTCAGTGTGGGTAGAGTCTAGTCAGTCAGTGTGTGGGTAGAGTCTAGTCAGTGTGTGGGTAGAGTCCAGTCAGTGTGGGTAGAGTCTAGTCAGTGTGTGGGTAGAGTCTAGTCAGTGTGGGTAGAGTCTAGTCAGTGTGGGTAGAGTCTAGTCAGTCAGTGTGTGGGTAGAGTCTAGTCAGTGTGTGGGTAGAGTCTAGTCAGTGTGTGGGTAGAGTCCAGTCAGTGTGTGGGTAGAGTCCAGTCAGTGTGTGGGTAGAGTCCAGTCAGTGTGTGGGTAGAGTCTAGTCAGTGTGGGTAGAGTCTAGTCAGTATGTGGGTAGAGTCCAGTCAGTGTGGGTAGAGTCCAGTCAGTGTGGGTAGAGTCCAGTCAGTCTGTGGGTAGAGTCTAGTCAGTATGTGGGTAGAGTCCAGTCAGTGTGGGTAGAGTCCAGTCAGTGTGTGGGTAGAGTCCAGTCAGTGTGTGGGTAGAGTCCAGTCAGTGTGTGGGTAGAGTCTAGTCAGTGTGTGGGTAGAGTCCAGTCAGTGTGGGTAGAGTCTAGTCAGTGTGTGGGTAGAGTCTAGTCAGTGTGGGTAGAGTCCAGTCAGTGTGTGGGTAGAGTCCAGTCAGTGTGGGTAGAGTCCAGGCAGTGTGGGTAGAGTCCAGTCAGTGTGGGTAGAGTCCAGTCAGTGTGTGGGTAGTCCAGTCAGTGTGTGGGTAGAGTCCAGTCAGTGTGGGTAGAGTCCAGGCAGTGTGGGTAAAGTCCAGTCAGTGTGGGTAGAGTCTAGTCAGTGTGTGGGTAGAGTCCAGTCAGTGTGTGGGTAGAGTCTAGTCAGTGTGTGGGTGGAGTCTAGTCAGTGTGTGGGTAGAGTCCAGTCAGTGTGGGTAGAGTTCAGTCAGTGTGTGGGTAGAGTCCAGTCAGTGTGTGGGTAGAGTCCAGTCAGTGTGTGGGTAGAGTCCAGTCAGTGTGTGGGTAGAGTCCAGTCAGTGTGTGGGTAGAGTCCAGTCAGTGTGGGTAGAGTCTAGTCAGTGTGGGTAGAGTCTAGTCAGTTAGTGTGTGGGTAGAGTCTAATCAGTGTGGGTAGAGTCTAGTCAGTGTGGGTAGAGTCTAGTCAGTCAGTGTGTGGGTAGAGTCTAGTCAGTGTGTGGGTAGAGTCCAGTCAGTGTGGGTAGAGTCTAGTCAGTGTGTGGGTAGAGTCTAGTCAGTGTGGGTAGAGTCTAGTCAGTGTGGGTAGAGTCTAGTCAGTCAGCGTGTGGGTAGAGTCTAGTCAGTGTGTGGGTAGAGTCTAGTCAGTGTGTGGGTAGAGTCCAGTCAGTGTGTGGGTAGAGTCCAGTCAGTGTGGGTAGAGTCCAGTCAGTGTGTGGGTGGAGTCCAGTCAGTGTGGGTAGAGTCCAGTCAGTGTGGGTAGAGTCCAGTCAGTCTGTGGGTAGAGTTTAGTCAGTGTGGGTAGAGTCCAGACAGTGTGTGGGTAGAGTCCAGTCAGTGTGTGGGTAGAGTCCAGTCAGTGTGTGGGTAGAGTCTAGTCAGTGTGTGGGTAGAGTCTAGTCAGTGTGTGGGTAGAGTCTAGTCAGTGTGTGGGTAGAGTCTAGTCAGTGTGGGTAGAGTCCAGTCAGTATGGGTAGAGTTCAGTCAGTGTGTGGGTAGAGTCTAGTCAGTGTGTGGGTAGAGTCCAGTCAGTGTGTGGGTAGAGTCCAGTCAGTGTGTGGGTAGAGTCCAGTCAGTGTGTGGGTAGAGTCCAGTCAGTGTGTGGGTAGAGTCTAGTCAGTGTGAGTACAGTCTAGTCAGTGTGTGGGTAGAGTCCAGTCAGTGTGGGTAGAGTCTAGTCAGTGTGTGGGTAGAGTCCAGTCAGTGTGGGTAGAGTCCAGTCAGTGTGGGTAGAGTCCAGTCAGTGTGGGTAGAGTCTAGTCAGTGTGGGTAGAGTCCAGTCAGTGTGTGGGTAGAGTCCAGTCAGTGTGTGGGTAGAGTCCAGTCAGTGTGTGGGTAGAGTCCAGTCAGTGTGGGTAGAGTCTAGTCAGTGTGTGGGTAGAGTCCGGTGAGTGTGTGGGTAGAGTCCAGTCAGTGTGGGCAGAGTCTAGTCAGTGTGTGGGTAGAGTCCAGTCAGTGTGGGTAGAGTCCAGTCAGTGTGGGTAGAGTCCAGTCAGTGTGGGTAGAGTCCAGTCAATGTGTGGGTAGAGTCTAGTCAGTGTGTGGGTAGAGTCTAGTCAGTGTGTGGGTGGAGTCTAGTCAGTGTGGGTAGAGTTCAGTCAGTGTGTGGGTAGAGTCCAGTCAGTGTGTGGGTAGAGTCCAGTCAGTGTGTGGGTAGAGTCCAGTCAGTGTGTGGGCAGAGTCCAGTCAGTGTGTGGGTAGAGTCCAGTCAGTGTGGGTAGAGTCTAGTCAGTGTGGGTAGAGTCTAGTCAGTTAGTGTGTGGGTAGAGTCTAATCAGTGTGGGTAGAGTCTAGTCAGTGTGGGTAGAGTCTAGTCAGTCAGTGTGTGGGTAGAGTCTAGTCAGTGTGTGGGTAGAGTCCAGTCAGTCTGTGGGTAGAGTCTAGTCAGTGTGTGGGTAGAGTCTAGTCAGTGTGGGTAGAGTCTAGTCAGTGTGGGTAGAGTCTAGTCAGTCAGCGTGTGGGTAGAGTCTAGTCAGTGTGTGGGTAGAGTCTAGTCAGTGTGTGGGTAGAGTCCAGTCAGTGTGTGGGTAGAGTCCAGTCAGTGTGGGTAGAGTCCAGTCAGTGTGTGGGTAGAGTCTAGTCAGTGTGGGTAGAGTCTAGTCAGTGTGTGGGTGGAGTCCAGTCAGTGTGGGTAGAGTCCAGTCAGTGTGGGTAGAGTCCAGTCAGTCTGTGGGTAGAGTCTAGTCAGTGTGGGTAGAGTCTAGTCAGTGTGGGTAGAGTCCAGTCAGTGTGTGGGTAGAGTCCAGTCAGTGTGTGGGTAGAGTCCAGTCAGTGTGTGGGTAGAGTCCAGTCAGTGTGGGTAGAGTCTAGTCAGTGTGAGTACAGTCTAGTCAGTGTGTGGGTAGAGTCCAGTCAGTGTGGGTAGAGTCTAGTCAGTGTGTGGGTAGAGTCCAGTCAGTGTGGGTAGAGTCCAGTCAGTGTGGGTAGAGTCCAGTCAGTGTGGGTAGAGTCTAGTCAGTGTGGGTAGAGTCCAGTCAGTGTGTGGGTAGAGTCCAGTCAGTGTGTGGGTAGAGTCCAGTCAGTGTGTGGGTAGAGTCCAGTCAGTGTGGGTAGAGTCTAGTCAGTGTGTGGGTAGAGTCCGGTGAGTGTGTGGGTAGAGTCCAGTCAGTGTGGGCAGAGTCTAGTCAGTGTGTGGGTAGAGTCCAGTCAGTGTGGGTAGAGTCCAGTCAGTGTGGGTAGAGTCCAGTCAGTGTGGGTAGAGTCCAGTCAATGTGTGGGTAGAGTCTAGTCAGTGTGTGGGTAGAGTCCAGTCAGTGTGTGGGTAGAGTCTAGTCAGTGTGTGGGTGGAGTCTAGTCAGTGTGGGTAGAGTTCAGTCAGTGTGTGGGTAGAGTCCAGTCAGTGTGTGGGTAGAGTCCAGTCAGTGTGTGGGTAGAGTCCAGTCAGTGTGTGGGCAGAGTCCAGTCAGTGTGTGGGTAGAGTCCAGTCAGTGTGGGTAGAGTCTAGTCAGTGTGGGTAGAGTCTAGTCAGTTAGTGTGTGGGTAGAGTCTAATCAGTGTGGGTAGAGTCTAGTCAGTGTGGGTAGAGTCTAGTCAGTCAGTTTGTGGGTAGAGTCTAGTCAGTGTGTGGGTAGAGTCCAGTCAGTGTGGGTAGAGTCTAGTCAGTGTGTGGGTAGAGTCTAGTCAGTGTGGGTAGAGTCTAGTCAGTGTGGGTAGAGTCTAGTCAGTCAGCGTGTGGGTAGAGTCTAGTCAGTGTGTGGGTAGAGTCTAGTCAGTGTGTGGGTAGAGTCCAGTCAGTGTGTGGGTAGAGTCCAGTCAGTGTGGGTAGAGTCCAGTCAGTGTGTGGGTAGAGTCTAGTCAGTGTGGGTAGAGTCTAGTCAGTGTGTGGGTGGAGTCCAGTCAGTGTGGGTAGAGTCCAGTCAGTGTGGGTAGAGTCCAGTCAGTCTGTGGGTAGAGTCTAGTCAGTGTGGGTAGATTCCAGTCAGTGTGTGGGTAGAGTCCAGTCAGTGTGTGGGTAGAGTCCAGTCAGTGTGTGGGTAGAGTCTAGTCAGTGTGTGGGTAGAGTCTAGTCAGTGTGTGGGTAGAGTCTAGTCAGTGTGTGGGTAGAGTCTAGTCAGTGTGGGTAGAGTCCAGTCAGTATGGGTAGAGTCTAGTCAGTGTGTGGGTAGAGTCTAGTCAGTGTGTGGGTAGAGTCCAGTCAGTGTGTGGGTAGAGTCCAGTCAGTGTGTGGGTAGAGTCCAGTCAGTGTGTGGGTAGAGTCCAGTCAGTGTGTGGGTAGAGTCTAGTCAGTGTGAGTACAGTCTAGTCAGTGTGTGGGTAGAGTCCGGTGAGTGTGTGGGTAGAGTCCAGTCAGTGTGGGTAGAGTCTAGTCAGTGTGTGGGTAGAGTCCAGTCAGTGTGGGTAGAGTCCAGTCAGTGTGGGTAGAGTCCAGTCAGTGTGGGTAGAGTCTAGTCAGTGTGGGTAGAGTCCAGTCAGTGTGTGGGTAGAGTCTAGTCAGTGTGTGAGTAGAGTCCAGTCAGTGTGTGGATAGAGTCTAGTCAGTGTGTGGGTAGAGTCTAGTCAGTGTGTGGGTAGAGTCTAGTCAGTGTGGGTAGAGTCCAGTCAGTGTGTGGGTAGAGTCCAGTCAGTGTGGGTAGAGTCTAGTCAGTGTGGGTAGAGTCTAGTCAGTTAGTGTGTGGGTAGAGTCTAATCAGTGTGGGTAGAGTCTAGTCAGTGTGGGTAGAGTCTAGTCAGTCAGTGTGTGGGTAGAGTCTAGTCAGTGTGTGGGTAGAGTCCAGTCAGTGTGGGTAGAGTCTAGTCAGTGTGTGGGTAGAGTCTAGTCAGTGTGGGTAGAGTCTAGTCAGTGTGGGTAGAGTCTAGTCAGTCAGTGTGTGGGTAGAGTCTAGTCAGTGTGTGGGTAGAGTCTAGTCAGTGTGTGGGTAGAGTCCAGTCAGTGTGTGGGTAGAGTCCAGTCAGTGTGTGGGTAGAGTCCAGTCAGTGTGTGGGTAGAGTCTAGTCAGTGTGGGTAGAGTCTAGTCAGTATGTGGGTAGAGTCCAGTCAGTGTGGGTAGAGTCCAGTCAGTGTGGGTAGAGTCCAGTCAGTCTGTGGGTAGAGTCTAGTCAGTATGTGGGTAGAGTCCAGTCAGTGTGGGTAGAGTCCAGTCAGTGTGTGGGTAGAGTCCAGTCAGTGTGTGGGTAGAGTCCAGTCAGTGTGTGGGTAGAGTCTAGTCAGTGTGTGGGTAGAGTCCAGTCAGTGTGGGTAGAGTCTAGTCAGTGTGTGGGTAGAGTCTAGTCAGTGTGGGTAGAGTCCAGTCAGTGTGTGGGTAGAGTCCAGTCAGTGTGGGTAGAGTCCAGGCAGTGTGGGTAGAGTCCAGTCAGTGTGGGTAGAGTCCAGTCAGTGTGTGGGTAGTCCAGTCAGTGTGTGGGTAGAGTCCAGTCAGTGTGGGTAGAGTCCAGGCAGTGTGGGTAAAGTCCAGTCAGTGTGGGTAGAGTCTAGTCAGTGTGTGGGTAGAGTCCAGTCAGTGTGTGGGTAGAGTCTAGTCAGTGTGTGGGTGGAGTCTAGTCAGTGTGTGGGTAGAGTCCAGTCAGTGTGGGTAGAGTTCAGTCAGTGTGTGGGTAGAGTCCAGTCAGTGTGTGGGTAGAGTCCAGTCAGTGTGTGGGTAGAGTCCAGTCAGTGTGTGGGTAGAGTCCAGTCAGTGTGTGGGTAGAGTCCAGTCAGTGTGGGTAGAGTCTAGTCAGTGTGGGTAGAGTCTAGTCAGTTAGTGTGTGGGTAGAGTCTAATCAGTGTGGGTAGAGTCTAGTCAGTGTGGGTAGAGTCTAGTCAGTCAGTGTGTGGGTAGAGTCTAGTCAGTGTGTGGGTAGAGTCCAGTCAGTGTGGGTAGAGTCTAGTCAGTGTGTGGGTAGAGTCTAGTCAGTGTGGGTAGAGTCTAGTCAGTGTGGGTAGAGTCTAGTCAGTCAGCGTGTGGGTAGAGTCTAGTCAGTGTGTGGGTAGAGTCTAGTCAGTGTGTGGGTAGAGTCCAGTCAGTGTGTGGGTAGAGTCCAGTCAGTGTGGGTAGAGTCCAGTCAGTGTGTGGGTAGAGTCTAGTCAGTGTGGGTAGAGTCTAGTCAGTGTGTGGGTGGAGTCCAGTCAGTGTGTGGGTAGAGTCTAGTCAGTGTGGGTAGAGTCCAGTCAGTGTGTGGGTAGAGTCCAGTCAGTGTGGGTAGAGTCTAGTCAGTGTGGGTAGAGTCTAGTCAGTTAGTGTGTGGGTAGAGTCTAATCAGTGTGGGTAGAGTCTAGTCAGTGTGGGTAGAGTCTAGTCAGTCAGTGTGTGGGTAGAGTCTAGTCAGTGTGTGGGTAGAGTCTAGTCAGTGTGTGGGTAGAGTCCAGTCAGTGTGTGGGTAGAGTCCAGTCAGTGTGTGGGTAGAGTCCAGTCAGTGTGTGGGTAGAGTCTAGTCAGTGTGGGTAGAGTCTAGTCAGTATGTGGGTAGAGTCCAGTCAGTGTGAGTAGAGTCCAGTCAGTGTGGGTAGAGTCCAGTCAGTCTGTGGGTAGAGTCTAGTCAGTATGTGGGTAGAGTCCAGTCAGTGTGGGTAGAGTCCAGTCAGTGTGTGGGTAGAGTCCAGTCAGTGTGTGGGTAGAGTCCAGTCAGTGTGTGGGTAGAGTCTAGTCAGTGTGTGGGTAGAGTCCAGTCAGTGTGGGTAGAGTCTAGTCAGTGTGTGGGTAGAGTCTAGTCAGTGTGGGTAGAGTCCAGTCAGTGTGTGGGTAGAGTCCAGTCAGTGTGGGTAGAGTCCAGGCAGTGTGGGTAGAGTCCAGTCAGTGTGGGTAGAGTCCAGTCAGTGTGTGGGTAGTCCAGTCAGTGTGTGGGTAGAGTCCAGTCAGTGTGGGTAGAGTCCAGGCAGTGTGGGTAAAGTCCAGTCAGTGTGGGTAGAGTCTAGTCAGTGTGTGGGTAGAGTCCAGTCAGTGTGTGGGTAGAGTCTAGTCAGTGTGTGGGTGGAGTCTAGTCAGTGTGTGGGTAGAGTCCAGTCAGTGTGGGTAGAGTTCAGTCAGTGTGTGGGTAGAGTCCAGTCAGTGTGTGGGTAGAGTCCAGTCAGTGTGTGGGTAGAGTCCAGTCAGTGTGTGGGTAGAGTCCAGTCAGTGTGTGGGTAGAGTCCAGTCAGTGTGGGTAGAGTCTAGTCAGTGTGGGTAGAGTCTAGTCAGTTAGTGTGTGGGTAGAGTCTAATCAGTGTGGGTAGAATCTAGTCAGTGTGGGTAGAGTCTAGTCAGTCAGTGTGTGGGTAGAGTCTAGTCAGTGTGTGGGTAGAGTCCAGTCAGTGTGGGTAGAGTCTAGTCAGTGTGTGGGTAGAGTCTAGTCAGTGTGGGTAGAGTCTAGTCAGTGTGGGTAGAGTCTAGTCAGTCAGCGTGTGGGTAGAGTCTAGTCAGTGTGTGGGTAGAGTCTAGTCAGTGTGTGGGTAGAGTCCAGTCAGTGTGTGGGTAGAGTCCAGTCAGTGTGGGTAGAGTCCAGTCAGTGTGTGGGTAGAGTCTAGTCAGTGTGGGTAGAGTCTAGTCAGTGTGTGGGTGGAGTCCAGTCAGTGTGGGTAGAGTCCAGTCAGTGTGGGTAGAGTCCAGTCAGTCTGTGGGTAGAGTCTAGTCAGTGTGGGTAGAGTCCAGTCAGTGTGTGGGTAGAGTCCAGTCAGTGTGTGGGTAGAGTCCAGTCAGTGTGTGGGTAGAGTCTAGTCAGTGTGTGGGTAGAGTCTAGTCAGTGTGTGGGTAGAGTCTAGTCAGTGTGTGGGTAGAGTCTAGTCAGTGTGGGTAGAGTCCAGTCAGTATGGGTAGAGTTCAGTGAGTGTGTGGGTAGAGTCTAGTCAGTGTGTGGGTAGAGTCCAGTCAGTGTGTGGGTAGAGTCCAGTCAGTGTGTGGGTAGAGTCCAGTCAGTGTGTGGGTAGAGTCCAGTCAGTGTGTGGGTAGAGTCTAGTCAGTGTGAGTACAGTCTAGTCAGTGTGTGGGTAGAGTCCAGTCAGTGTGGGTAGAGTCTAGTCAGTGTGTGGGTAGAGTCCAGTCAGTGTGGGTAGAGTCCAGTCAGTGTGGGTAGAGTCCAGTCAGTGTGGGTAGAGTCTAGTCAGTGTGGGTAGAGTCCAGTCAGTGTGTGGGTAGAGTCTAGTCAGTGTGTGAGTAGAGTCCAGTCAGTGTGTGGATAGAGTCTAGTCAGTGTGTGGGTAGAGTCTAGTCAGTGTGTGGGTAGAGTCTAGTCAGTGTGGGTAGAGTCCAGTCAGTGTGTGGGTAGAGTCCAGTCAGTGTGGGTAGAGTCTAGTCAGTGTGGGTAGCGTCTAGTCAGTTAGTGTGTGGGTAGAGTCTAATCAGTGTGGGTAGAGTCTAGTCAGTGTGGGTAGAGTCTAGTCAGTCAGTGTGTGGGTAGAGTCTAGTCAGTGTGTGGGTAGAGTCCAGTCAGTGTGGGTAGAGTCTAGTCAGTGTGGGTAGAGTCTAGTCAGTGTGGGTAGAGTCTAGTCAGTCAGTGTGTGGGTAGAGTCTAGTCAGTGTGTGGGTAGAGTCCAGTCAGTGTGGGTAGAGTCCAGTCAGTGTGTGGGTAGAGTCTAGTCAGTGTGTGAGTAGAGTCCAGTCAGTGTGTGGATAGAGTCTAGTCAGTGTGTGGGTAGAGTCTAGTCAGTGTGTGGGTAGAGTCTAGTCAGTGTGGGTAGAGTCCAGTCAGTGTGTGGGTAGAGTCCAGTCAGTGTGGGTAGAGTCTAGTCAGTGTGGGTAGCGTCTAGTCAGTTAGTGTGTGGGTAGAGTCTAATCAGTGTGGGTAGAGTCTAGTCAGTGTGGGTAGAGTCTAGTCAGTCAGTGTGTGGGTAGAGTCTAGTCAGTGTGTGGGTAGAGTCCAGTCAGTGTGGGTAGAGTCTAGTCAGTGTGGGTAGAGTCTAGTCAGTGTGGGTAGAGTCTAGTCAGTCAGTGTGTGGGCAGAGTCTAGTCAGTGTGTGGGTAGAGTCTAGTCAGTGTGTGGGTAGAGTCCAGTCAGTGTGTGGGTAGAGTCCAGTCAGTGTGTGGGTAGAGTCCAGTCAGTGTGTGGGTAGAGTCCAGTCAGTGTGGGTAGAGTCTAGTCAGTGTGGGTAGAGTCTAGTCAGTCAGTGTGTGGGCAGAGTCTAGTCAGTGTGTGGGTAGAGTCTAGTCAGTGTGTGGGTAGAGTCCAGTCAGTGTGTGGGTAGAGTCCAGTCAGTGTGTGGGTAGAGTCCAGTCAGTGTGTGGGTAGAGTCTACTCAGTGTGGGTAGAGTCTAGTCAGTATGTGGGTAGAGTCCAGTCAGTGTGGGTAGAGTCCAGTCAGTGTGGGTAGAGTCCAGTCAGTCTGTGGGTAGAGTCTAGTCAGTATGTGGGTAGAGTCCAGTCAGTGTGGGTAGAGTCCAGTCAGTGTGTGGGTAGAGTCCAGTCAGTGTGTGGGTAGAGTCCAGTCAGTGTGTGGGTAGAGTCTAGTCAGTGTGTGGGTAGAGTCCAGTCAGTGTGGGTAGAGTCTAGTCAGTGTGTGGGTAGAGTCTAGTCAGTGTGGGTAGAGTCCAGTCAGTGTGGGTAGAGTCCAGGCAGTGTGGGTAGAGTCCAGTCAGTGTGGGTAGAGTCCAGTCAGTGTGTGGGTAGTCCAGTCAGTGTGTGGGTAGAGTCCAGTCAGTGTGGGTAGAGTCCAGGCAGTGTGGGTAAAGTCCAGTCAGTGTGGGTAGAGTCTAGTCAGTGTAGGTAGAGTCCAGTCAGTGTGTGGGTAGAGTCCAGTCAATGTGGGTAGAGTCCAGTCAGTGTGGGTAGAAGCTGTTCTGGAGCCTTTTGGTCTTAGACTTGGCGCTCCGGTACCGCTTGCCGTGCGGTAGCAGAGAGAACGGTGTATGACTTGGGTGACTGGAGTCTTTGACAATTTCTCGGGCCTTTCCTCTGACACCGCCTGGTATAGAAGTCCTGGATGGCAGACAGCTCGGGCATACGCACCACCCTCTGGGGGGGAGAGGCGTTGTCGTGCCCTCTTCGCAACTGTGTTGGTGTGTGTGGACCATGATAGATCATTAGTGATGTGGATCCAACTTGAAGCTCTCGACTCGCTCCACTGCAGCCCCGTCGATGTGAATGGGCGCGTGCTCCTGTAGTTTCCTGTCGTCCACCATCAGCTTCTTTGTCTTGCTGACGTTGAGGGAGAGGTTGTTTTTCTGGTACCACACTGCCAGGTCTCTGACCTCCACCCTACAGGATGTCTCATCGTTGAGGGAGAGGTTGTTTTTCTGGCACCACACTGCCAGGTCTCTGACCTCCACCCTACAGGATGTCTCATCGTTGAGGGAGAGGTTGTTTTCTGGCACCACACTGCCAGGTCTCTGACCTCCACCCTACAGGCTGTCTCATCGTTGAGGGAGAGGTTGTTTTTCTGGTACCACACTGCCAGGTCTCTGACCTCCACCCTATAGGCTGTCTCATCGTTGAGGGAGAGGTTGTTTTTCTGGCACCACACTGCCAGGTCTCTGACCTCCACCCTATAGGCTGTCTCATCGTTGAGGGAGAGGTTGTTTTTCTGGCACCACACGGCCAGGTCTCTGACCTCCACCCTATAGGCTGTCTCATCGTTGAGGGAGAGGTTGTTTTTCTGGCACCACACGGCCAGGTCTCTGACCTCCTCCCTACAGTCTGTCTCGTCGTAGTCTGTGCAAACTTAATGATGGTGTTGTAGTCATGCGCGGTCACGCAGTCTTGGGTGAACAGGGAGTACAGGAGGGGACTGAGCATTTAGTTGCACCCTTGTTGAGGGTCAGTGTAGCAGAAGTGATGTTGCTTAACCTCACCACCTGGGGGTCTGCCCGTCAGGAAGTCTAGGAGCATACCTCTGCTCTCTGTTGCTGGGGGTCTGATGACTGAGCCACTGACGCCCCGAGACCAGATAAGACCTGTGTGTGTGTGTGTGTGTGTGTGTGTGTGTGTGTGTGTGTGTGTGTGTGTGTGTGTGTGTGTGTGTGTGTGTGTGTGTGTGTGTGTGTGTGTGTGTGTGTATCTGTAATCAGTATGAGCTGTGTCTTAGTTATGCAGGAGGGAGTATTCTAGGATGTTCTTAGGCCTGTGTGCCCGTGGCGATGGGAGCCTGGAATGTGACCTCACATCGCTAAGCAACAACTGTAAACGAGTGTGCCCATATATCCTCTCTCTCTCTCTCTCTCTCTCTCTCTCTCTCTCTCTCTCTCTCTCTCTGAGCTGATCCTCTTCCTCTCTCTCTCTCTCTCTCTCTCTCTCTCTCTCTCTCTTTCTCTCTCTCTCTCTCTCTCTCTCTCTCTCTCTCTCTCTCTCTCTCTGTGTGTGTGTAAGTGCAATCTTTGTGAAAAATGTGTGTGTAATCAAGTAACACTCCCAATTTTTACCCTGGTAGGCAGCAGCCCCCTCAGTCCTCTATCTCACTGAAGGATATAAAACACAAGAGGACCAGACAGAACACGGCTTTAACAAGGCTCCACACAGCTTCACTGTAGATCTACAACTCCTCCCACGGGCCACAATACTCGCTACCTTCATCTTTCATTGGGGAACATTCTGGAACGAGTGTATGGTAGCAGGACAATGAGGATGTGTTGGTAAGTGTGTGTGTGTGCGTGTGCACGTGCGTGTGTGTGTGACCCATATCTATACTGCCATGTATATCTATACTGCCAATATACTGCATTGTATATCTATACTGCCATGTATATTTTTACTGCCATGTATGTCTGAACCATTAGGTCTATAAGGACAACATGTCTACTGAACCATTAGGTCTATAAGGACAACATGTCTACTGAACCATTAGGTCTATGAGGACAACATGTCTACTGAACCATTAGGTCTATAAGGACAACATGTCTACTGAACCATTAGGTCTATAAGGACAACATGTCTACTGAACCATTAGGTCTATAAGGACAACATGTCTACTGAACCATTAGGTCTGTAAGGACAACATGTCTACTGAACCATTAGGTCTATAAGGACAACATGTCTACTGAACCATTAGGTCTATAAGGACAACATGTCTACTGAACCATTAGGTCTATTAGGACAACATGTCTACTGAACCATTAGGTCCATAAGGACAACATGTCTACTGAACCATTAGGTCTATAAGGACAACATGTCTACTGAACCATTAGGTCTATAAGGACAACATGTCTACTGAACCATTAGGTCTGTAAGGACAACATGTCTATATATATATGCCAACATACTGCCATGTATATCTTTACTGCCAATATACTGCCATGTACATATTTACTGCCAATATACTGCCATGTATATATTTACTGCCAATATACTGACATGTATATCTTTACTGTCAATATACTGACATGTATATCTTTACTGCCAATATACTGACATGTACATCTATACTGCCATGTATATATTTACTGTCAATATACTGCCATGTATATATTTACTGCCAATATACTGACATGTATATCTTTACTGCCAATATACTGACATGTACATCTATACTGCCATGTATATATTTACTGTCAATATACTGCCATGTATATCTTTACTGCCAATATACTGACATGTATATCTATACTGCCATGTATATATTTACTGCCAATATACTGACATGTATATCTATACTGCCATAGCTCTGCTGTTAAACCTCTTATTGCTGCTTCTAACTTTCCGTTGAAGAGCTGATGGCTGGGTTGGGACTGTGTGTGTTGTTGTTGTTCTCAGTGAAATGTCAGCTCTTCACCTGATATCCACCTGGGCCTTCACTGTGTGTTGTTGTTGCTGTTGTTGTTGTTCTCAGTGAGATGTCACCTCTTCACCTGATATCCACCTGGGCCTTCACTGTGTGTTGTTGTTGTTGTTGTTCTCAGTGAGATGTCACCTCTTCACCTGATATCCACCTGGGCCTTCACTGTGTGTGTCATTTGGACAACAGCTATAGGTGACCAGACTCCAGTTTTCGTCACTCCAAACACACTGACAGCCAGTGAGACGAACACACCCACAACCAGCCAACCTAGCACAGACAGCCGTCCAACAGACATTAGCAGTCCAGACGGACATATCTTCAACAGCATTCCAACAGACAAGTGAGTAGCTCTAACATCCACTGCTTTAGTCTAGGTCTGATAGATATGAATGGCTGAATCCAGTTTAGAACTGGAGTGATGTTTAAAAAAAATTACAAATATTGACCCTTTATTTAACTCGGCAAGTCAGTTGAGAACAAATTCTTACTTACAATTACGGGCCTACCACCCGGGCCAAACCCGGCCGATGCTGGGTCAATTGTGCGCCGCCCCATGGGACTCCCGATCACGGCCGGTTTGTGATACAGCCCGGGGATCAAACCAGGGTCTGTAGTGACGCCTCTAGCACTACGATGCAGTGCTTTAGACCGCTGTGCCACTCGGGAGGCCTACATGTGATAGCCCAGAGAGCTGTAGTCATAGGTCTGACGGATATGAATGGAGTTCAGGCTGAATCTAGTTTAGAACTGGAGTGATAGCCCAGAGAGCTTGTGCATTTTTCTTACCATTATACATTATGTTTACTGTGCTTACAGATATGAGAGATTGGGGAGATCCACACAGAGAGTTCTAGAAACAGTGACCGTGACGACCATTGCAGGGACCATCAAGACCAGTGCTGCCATGACAACAGTAGTAACCAGTGCAACAGTCCCCCCTAAAGACTCAAGCACCCAGCCGCACATCCCTCACACAGTCATATCACCGGTGGCGACAAACCCCATGGCAACAACTCCAGCACCATCTCGCGCCCCCAAAAAGCCACCCTGCTGTCCTCACCCCACTCGCATGCCCACCCTTCCCCCTCATCAGTTCATAGGTGACGAGGGCGACTATGACGATGAGTCTGAAGAAGAGGAGGAAGTAACGGAGGAGGAGGAAGGAGGCAAACTCATCAAGGAAAATCTGTGTGACTTTAACCCCTGCTTGCACCTGCAGAGACCCTGTCCAGAGGTCAGGGAGGCCAAGGGTCAGAGCTGCCGCTGTCCGGGCCTGACTCCAACCTCTGTGACCCCTGACCCTGTGGTGGCGCTGGAGGTGTGGGGGGTATGGCCTGAGGCTGTGAGGGTGCGTTGGTGCGCCCCCTACTCGGCTGTGAGTAAGTTTGGTGTGTGGGCGCTGAGAGAGAACGGCAGTGTGTTCAGTAACGGCAGCGTGAGCGCCTGGTCACGCCAGGCCAGTGTGTTCGGGCTAAAAGCGGGAGGGAGATATGGAGTGTGTGTAAGCGCACTGAATGGAGCTGGAACGTCACACACCCGCTGTGTGCCTGTGTCCACCCCAGTAGGTGTAGAGACGGTTGTGTTGTACGTGCTGACGGGACTGTGTGTAGCCCTGGGGATGACGGTTGTTGTGATGAGTGTGTTTCTTCACAGGATCTGGAAGATGCAAAACACACACTCTCTGATTGAGCCACGGGCACACACACTCAACAACCCACGTCTCACCAGCCTGGTTTCAATCACTAACCCGGCCTACACACACACCGACGAACACACTGTGCCTCCCTCTGCACGATACACGCAGACAGACCAGCTGAAGTTATCCACTAACGTACGCAATGAAAAATGACACCTGTAACCATCCGTACCACCCTTACCCACGTACCTACCACCCATACCCACGTACCTACCACCCTTACCCACATACCTACCACACTTACCCACATACTTACCCACATACCTACCACCCTTACCCACGTACCTACCACCCTTACCCACGTACCTACCACCCTTACCCACGTACCTACCACCCTTACCCACATACCTACCACCCTTACCCACATACCTACCACCCTTACCCACGTACCTACCAGCCTTACCCACATACCTACCACCCTTACCCACATACCTACCACCCTTACCCACATACCTACCACCCTTACCCACGTACCTACCACCCTTACCCACATACCTACCACCCTTACCCACATACCTACCACCCTTACCCACGTACCTACCACCCTTACCCACATACCTACCACACTTACCCACATACTTACCCACATACCTACCACCCTTACCCACATACCTACCACCCTTACCCACATACCTACCACCCTTCAGTAGTTTATACATCTCACCACACAGTACTCAACTCAAAAAAGTCGATTTTAAGAAATAAAGTAAAATCATTTTTGTTTTGAACATCTCATTTTCCATTAAGTTGTAATAAAATTATATTTTCCTACTTGTATTGTTTTAATGTTGTAGAACCCTGCAGAGAAAAGACAGGGAGCCTATATTTGCATATCACGTTTATTTCCACAACAGTATGTATGGTGGCCAGATGAGGGCAGTATAACTACAAGCATAACAATGTGGGAACTAGACTGGGATTGGGTGTGAGAATGGTGAAAGGTGAGAAGGAGCCGGGGAATGTGTGTAAAGCCAACACTCAATTTCCATCGGTCTACCTGGACAAGCATACACACAGTCATACAGGCTACTCAGGGCTTTGGTGAGTTTGAGTTTCATTCAGAAGTTTGAGGGAGGGGTGAGATTGCCTTGGCTAAAGGCCTCAGTATCTCAGCAGGGTTTGGCAATGTGCACCTTCTCCCATCTCCGGGACACGGTAGTCTGATCTGTCTGGAGAGGAGAGACACTGTAGTCTGATATATCTCAGATTGAAGAGGAGAGACACAGTAGTCTGATCTCAGATTGAAGAGGAGAGACACGGTAGTCTGATAGATCTGTCTGAAGAGGAGAGACAGTAGTCTGATATGTCTCAGATTTAAGAGGAGAGGCACAGTAGTCTGATATATCTCAAATTGAAGAGGAGAGACACAGTAATCTGATCTCAGATTGAAGAGGAGAGACACGGTAGTCTGATAGATCTCAGATTGAAGAGGAGAGACATGGTAGTCTGATAGATCTCAGATTGAAGAGGAGAGACACAGTAGTCTGATCTCAGATTGAAGAGGAGAGACATGGTAGTCTGATAGATCTCAGATTGAAGAGGAGAGACACGGTAGTCTGATAGATCTCAGATTGAAGAGGAGAGACACAGTAGTCTGATCTCAGATTGAAGAGGAGAGACATGGTAGTCTGATAGATCTGTCTGAAGAGGAGAGACAGTAGTCTGATATGTCTCAGATTTAAGAGGAGAGACACAGTAGTCTGATATATCTCAGTCTAAAGAGGAGAGACACAGTAGTCTGATATATCTCAAATTGAAGAGGAGAGACACAGTAGTCTGATAGATCTCAGATTGAAGAGGAGAGACACAGTAGTCTGATCTCAGATTGAAGAGGAGAGACACGGTAGTCTGATAGATCTCAGATTGAAGAGGAGAGACACGGTAGTCTGATAGATCTCAGATTGAAGAGGAGAGACACGGTAGTCTGATAGATCTCAGTCTGAACAGGAGGATGAAGAAGAAGAAAGAGAAAACAGATGATTGTGGTGGATGTAGTTCATCAGGGCTCTAGTGATGTGGTTAATGTAGTTCATCAGGGCTCTAGTGATGTGGTTAATGTAGTTCATCAGGGTTCTAGTGATGTGGTTAATGTAGTTCATCAGGGCTCTAGTGATGTGGTTAATGTAGTTCATCAGGGCTCTAGTGATGTGGTTAATGTAGTTCATCAGGGTTCTAGTGATGTGGTTAATGTAGTTCATCAGGGCTCTAGTGATGTGGTTAATGTAGTTCATCAGGGCTCTAGTGATGTGGTTAATGTAGTTCATCAGGGCTCTAGTGATGTGGTTAATGTAGTTCATCAGGGTTCTAGTGATGTGGTTAATGTAGTTCATCAGGGCTCTAGTGATGTGGTTAATGTAGTTCATCAGGGTTCTAGTGATGTGGTTAATGTAGTTCATCAGGGTTCTAGTGATGTGGTTAATGTAGTTCATCAGGGCTCTAGTGATGTGGTTAATGTAGTTCATCAGGGCTCTGGTGATGTGGTTAATGTAGTTCATCAGGGCTCTAGTGATGTGGTTAATGTAGTTCATCAGGGCTCTAGTGATGTGGTTAATGTAGTTCATCAGGGCTCTGGTGATGTGGTTAATGTAGTTCATCAGGGCTCTAGTGATGTGGTTAATGTAGTTCATCAGGGCTCTAGTGATGTGGTTAATGTAGTTCATCAGGGCTCTAGTGATGTGGTTAATGTAGTTCATCAGGGCTCTAGTGATGTGGTTAATGTAGTTCATCAGGGCTCTAGTGATGTGGTTAATGTAGTTCATCAGGGCTCTAGTGATGTGGTTAATGTAGTTCATCAGGGCTCTAGTGATGTGGTTAATGTAGTTCATCAGGGTTCTAGTGATGTGGTTAATGTAGTTCATCAGGGTTCTAGTGATGTGGTTAATGTAGTTCATCAGGGTTCTAGTGATGTGGTTAATGTAGTTCATCAGGGTTCTAGTGATGTGGTTAATGTAGTTCATCAGGGCTCTAGTGATGTGGTTAATGTTAGTTCATCAGGGCTCTAGTGATGTGGTTAATGTAGTTCATCAGGGCTCTAGTGATGTGGTTAATGTAGTTCATCAGGGCTCTAGTGATGTGGTTAATGTAGTTCATCAGGGCTCTAGTGATGTGGTTAATGTAGTTCATCAGGGCTCTAGTGATGTGGTTAATGTAGTTCATCAGGGCTCTAGTGATGTGGTTAATGTAGTTCATCAGGGCTCTAGTGATGTGGTTAATGTAGTTCATCAGGGCTCTAGTGATGTGGTTAATGTAGTTCATCAGGGCTCTAGTGATGTGGTTAATGTAGTTCATCAGGGTTCTAGTGATGTGGTTAATGTAGTTCATCAGGGCTCTAGTGATGTGGTTAATGTAGTTCATCAGGGCTCTAGTGATGTGGTTAATGTAGTTCATCAGGGCTCTAGTGATGTGGTTAATGTAGTTCATCAGGGCTCTAGTGATGTGGTTAATGTAGTTCATCAGGGCTCTAGTGATGTGGTTAATGTTAGTTCATCAGGGCTCTAGTGATGTGGTTAATGTAGTTCATCAGGGCTCTAGTGATGTGGTTAATGTAGTTCATCAGGGCTCTAGTGATGTGGTTAATGTAGTTCATCAGGGCTCTAGTGATGTGGTTAATGTTAGTTCATCAGGGCTCTAGTGATGTGGTTAATGTAGTTCATCAGGGCTCTAGTGATGTGGTTAATGTAGTTCATCAGGGCTCTAGTGATGTGGTTAATGTAGTTCATCAGGGCTCTAGTGATGTGGTTAATGTAGTTCATCAGGGCTCTAGTGATGTGGTTAATGTAGTTCATCAGGGCTCTAGTGATGTGGTTAATGTTAGTTCATCAGGGCTCTAGTGATGTGGTTAATGTAGTTTATCAGGGCTCTAGTGATGTGGTTAATGTAGTTCATCAGGGCTCTAGTGATGTGGTTAATGTAGTTCATCAGGGCTCTAGTGATGTGGTTAATGTAGTTCATCAGGGCTCTAGTGATGTGGTTAATGTAGTTCATCAGGGTTCTAGTGATGTGGTTAATGTTAGTTCATCAGGGTTCTAGTGATGTGGTTAATGTAGTTCATCAGGGTTCTAGTGATGTGGTTAATGTAGTTCATCAGGGCTCTAGTGATGTGGTTAATGTAGTTCATCAGGCTTCTAGTGATGTGGTTAATGTAGTTCATCAGGGCTCTAGTGATGTGGTTAATGTTAGTTCATCAGGGCTCTAGTGATGTGGTTAATGTAGTTCATCAGGGCTCTAGTGATGTGGTTAATGTAGTTCATCAGGGTTCTAGTGATGTGGTTAATGTAGTTCATCAGGGTTCTAGTGATGTGGTTAATGTAGTTCATCAGGGTTCTAGTGATGTGGTTAATGTAGTTCATCAGGGTTCTAGTGATGTGGTTAATGTAGTTCATCAGGGCTCTAGTGATGTGGTTAATGTAGTTCATCAGGGCTCTAGTGATGTGGTTAATGTAGTTCATCAGGGTTCTAGTGATGTGGTTAATGTAGTTCATCAGGGCTCTAGTGATGTGGTTAATGTTAGTTCATCAGGGCTCTAGTGATGTGGTTAATGTAGTTCATCAGGGCTCTAGTGATGTGGTTAATGTAGTTCATCAGGGTTCTAGTGATGTGGTTAATGTAGTTCATCAGGGTTCTAGTGATGTGGTTAATGTAGTTCATCAGGGTTCTAGTGATGTGGTTAATGTAGTTCATCAGGGTTCTAGTGATGTGGTTAATGTAGTTCATCAGGGTTCTAGTGATGTGGTTAATGTAGTTCATCAGGGTTCTAGTGATGTGGTTAATGTAGTTCATCAGGGCTCTAGTGATGTGGTTAATGTAGTTCATCAGGGCTCTAGTGATGTGGTTAATGTTAGTTCATCAGGGCTCTAGTGATGTGGTTAATGTTAGTTCATCAGGGCTCTAGTGATGTGGTTAATGTAGTTCATCAGGGCTCTAGTGATGTGGTTAATGTAGTTCATCAGGGCTCTAGTGATGTGGTTAATGTAGTTCATCAGGGCTCTAGTGATGTGGTTAATGTAGTTCATCAGGGCTCTAGTGATGTGGTTAATGTAGTTCATCAGGGCTCTAGTGATGTGGTTAATGTAGTTCATCAGGGTTCTAGTGATGTGGTTAATGTAGTTCATCAGGGTTCTAGTGATGTGGTTAATGTAGTTCATCAGGGCTCTAGTGATGTGGTGAATGTAGTTCATCAGGGCTCTAGTGATGTGGTTAATGTAGTTCATCAGGGCTCTAGTGATGTGGTTAATGTAGTTCATCAGGGCTCTAGTGATGTGGTTAATGTAGTTCATCAGGGCTCTAGTGATGTGGTTAATGTAGTTCATCAGGGCTCTAGTGATGTGGTTAATGTAGTTCATCAGGGCTCTAGTGATGTGGTTAATGTAGTTCATCAGGGCTCTAGTGATGTGGTTAATGTAGTTCATCAGGGCTCTAGTGATGTGGTTAATGTAGTTCATCAGGGCTCTAGTGATGTGGTTAATG
Organism: Oncorhynchus mykiss; assembly: GCF_013265735.2. NCBI lineage: Eukaryota > Metazoa > Chordata > Actinopteri > Salmoniformes > Salmonidae > Oncorhynchus > Oncorhynchus mykiss. Next base: position 80,899,825 of record NC_048567.1, on the reverse strand, counting down.
TTAGTTCATCAGGGCTCTAGTGATGTGGTTAATGTAGTTCATCAGGGCTCTAGTGATGTGGTTAATGTAGTTCATCAGGGTTCTAGTGATGTGGTTAATGTAGTTCATCAGGGCTCTAGTGATGTGGTTAATGTTAGTTCATCAGGGCTCTAGTGATGTGGTTAATGTAGTTCATCAGGGCTCTAGTGATGTGGTTAATGTAGTTCATCAGGGCTCTAGTGATGTGGTTAATGTAGTTCATCAGGGCTCTAGTGATGTGGTTAATGTAGTTCATCAGGGCTCTAGTGATGTGGTTAATGTTAGTTCATCAGGGCTCTAGTGATGTGGTTAATGTAGTTCATCAGGGCTCTAGTGATGTGGTTAATGTAGTTCATCAGGGCTCTAGTGATGTGGTTAATGTAGTTCATCAGGGCTCTAGAGATGTGGTTAATGTAGTTCATCAGGGCTCTAGTGATGTGGTTAATGTAGTTCATCAGGGCTCTAGTGATGTGGTTAATGTAGTTCATCAGGGCTCTAGTGATGTGGTTAATGTAGTTCATCAGGGCTCTAGTGATGTGGTTAATGTAGTTCATCAGGGCTCTAGTGATGTGGTGTATTTTTTTAAATAGAGATGTATTTTTTTCTTTATGGCCTGTGTCTCAATTCACATGGCCGTTTGTCAGACCGGGAGACATCCCAAAAATCAGTCTTCTCACAAAAATGTCAATAGCATCCGAACGGTATAGCCAGCATAATGAATAATATGACCACTCTATGTATACTGTATACTGTAGATACATACCAGTCAAAAGTTTGGAGACTAACAGTGAAGACATCAAAACTATAAAATAACACATATGGAATCATGGAGTCACCAAAAAAAGTGTTAAAAAAAATTCAAAATATATTTTATATTTGAGATTCTTCAAAGTAGCCATCCTTTGTCTTGATGACAGCTTTGCACACTCTTGCCATGTTCTCAACCAGCTTCATGAGGTAGTCACCTGGAATGCATTTCAATTAACAGGTGTGCCTTGTTAAAAGCTAATATATTTTCTTCTTAATGCATTTGAGCCAATCAGTTGTTTTGTGAACAAGGTAGGGGTGGTATACAGAAGATAGCCCTATGTGGTAAAAGACCAAGTCCATATTATGGAATATTTCAAGAACTTTGACAGTTTCTTTAAGTGCAGTCGTAAAAACCATCAAGCACTATGATGAAACTGGCTCTCATGAGGGCCGCCAAAGGAAAGGAAGACCCAGAGTGACCTCTACTGCAGAGGATAAGTTCATTAGAGTTAACTGCATCTCAGATTGCAGCCCAAACAAATGCTTCACAGAGTTCAACAAACAGACAAATCTGAAACATCAACTGTTCAGAGGAGACTGTGTGATTCAGGCCTTCATGGTCGAATTGCTGTAAAGAAACCACTACTAAAGGACACCAATAAGAAGAAGAGATGAGGAGGTGAGCAAATCCAAAAGCTGTGACGTGTCCCTTTACGCTTCCTGGAATACGCCTTTATTCTACTAGCTTAAAGAGAATGCAGCCACATAATGTTGCTTCCCTGGATAAAAAAAAATTCATACATGATATGCCTGACAGAGAAACGCCTGACAGAAATTCAACACCAGGTGAAGTTCCTAACTGCAAACATTCAATCAATACATTCAAGAAATACAGTGCCTTGCGAAAGTATCCGGTCCCCTTGAACTTTGCGACCTTTTGCCACATTTCAGGCTTCAAACATAAAGATATAAAACTGTATTTTTTTTGTGAAGAATCAACAACAAGTGGGACACAATCATGAAGTGGAACGACATTTATTGGATATTTCAAACTTTTTTAACAAATCAAAAACTGAAAAATTGGGCGTGTAAAATTATTCAGCCCCCTTAAGTTAATACTTTGTAGCGCCACCTTTTGCTGCGATTACAGCTGTAAGTCGCTTGGGGTATGTCTCTATCAGTTTTGCACACCGAGAGACTGACATTTTTCCCATTCCTCCTTGCAAAACAGCTCGAGCTCAGTGAGGTTGGATGGAGAGCATTTGTGTCAGGCGTTTCTCTGTCAGGCATATCATGTATGCATTTTTTTTTATCCAGGGAAGCAACATTATGTTGCTGCATTCTCTTTAAGCTAGTAGAATAAAGGCACTGTATGTGCCTTTCAAATAGGTTTGTTGAAATATATAAATCTCAGTGGAGGCTGCTGAGGGGAGGACGGCTCATAATAATGTCTGGAACGGAGCGAATGGAATGGCATCATAGAAACCTGGTGTTTTATATCATTCCACTTCTATTCCACTCCAGCCATTACCAAAAGCTCCAATTAAGATGCCACCAAATAGAATGGAATCATAGAAACCATGTGTTTTATATCATTCCACATCTATTCCACTCCAGCCATTACCAAAAGCTCCAATTAAGATGCCACCAACCTCCTGTGATGAATGATTGACTGCAATGACTATTCTGAATGACTATTATATACAGTTGAAGTCGGAAGTTTACATACACCTTAGCCAAATACATTTCAACTCAGTATGTCACAATTCCTGACATTTAATCCTAGTATAAAATTCCCTGTTTTAGGTCAGTTAGGATCACCACTTCATTTTAAGAATGTGAAATGTCAGAATAATAGTAGAGAGAATAATTTATTTCAGCTTTTATTTCTTTCATCACATTCCCAGTGGGTCAGAAGTTTACATACACTCAATTAGTATTCCGTTTCATTGCCTTTAAATTGTTTAACTTGGGTCAAATATTCTGGTAACCTTCCACAAGCTGCCCACAATAAGTCGGGTGAAATTTGGCCCATTCCTCCTGACAGAGCTGGTGTAACTAAATCAGGTTTGTAGGCCTCCTTGCTCACACACACTTTTTCAGTTCTGCCCACAAATTTTCTATAAGAGTGAGGTCAGGGCTTTGTTATGGCCACTCCAATACCTTGACTTTGTTGTCCTTAGGCCATTTTGCCACAACTTTGGAAGTATGCTTGGGGTCATTGCCCATTTGGAAGACCCATTTGCGACCAAGCTTTTAACTCCCTGACTGATGTCTTGAGATGTTTCTTCAATATATCCACATAATCTTCCTGCTTCATGATGCCATCTATTTTGTGAAGTGCACCAGTCCCTCCTGCAGCAAAGCACCCCCACAACATGATGCTACCACGGTTGGGATTGTGTTCTTCGGCTTGTAAGCCACCACCTTTTTCCTCCATTCATAACGATGGTCATTGTGGCCAAACAGTTCTGTTTTTATTTCATCAGACCAGAGGACATTTTTCCAAAAAGTACGATGTTTGTCCCCATGTGCAGTTGCAAACCATAGTCTGGATTTTTTATGCCGGTTTTGGAACAGTGGCTTCTTCCTTGCTGAGCGGCCTTTCAGGTTATTTCGATATAGGACTCGTTTTACTGTGGATATAAATACTTTTGTACCTGGTTCCTCCAGCAACTTCACAAGGTTCTTTGCTGTTGTTCTAGGATTGATTTGCACTTTTCGCACCAAAGTACGTTCATCTCTAGGAGACAGAACGCGTCTCCTTCCTGAGCGGTATGACGGCTGCGTGGTCCCATGGTGTTTATACTTGCATACTATTGTTTGTACAGATGAACGTGGTACCTTCAGGCAGTTGGAAATTGCTCCCAAGGATGAACCAGACTTGTGGAGGTCTACAATACTATTTCTGAGGTCTTGGCTGATTTATTTTGATTTCCCATGGTGTCAAGCAAAGAGGCACTGAGTTTGAAGGTAGGCCTTGAAATACATCCACAGGTACACCTCCAATTGACTCAAATTATGTCAATTTGCCTATCAGAAGCTTCTAAAGCCATGACATCATTTTCTGGAATTTTCCAAGCTGTTTAAAGGCACAGTCAACTTAGTATATGTAAACTTCTGACCCACTGGAATTGTGATACAGTAAATTATAAGTGAAATAATCTGTCTGCATACATTTTTTGGGAAAAATGACATGTGTCATCCTAACCAATTTACCAAAACTAGAGTTTGTTAACAAGAAATTTGTGGAGTGGTTGAAAAACAAGTTTTAATGACTTCTATTGACCCTAAGTGGATGTAAACTTCCTACTTTAACTGTAAAACTATTGTAGCTCATTTTCAGCGTTTAAGTATTAAAGTGATAATAGAATAGTGGTAGCCTATCGAAAGCTTGGAACTATAAGGTTCTATCAGATTTCTTGTCAAAATCTAGTTATTGACTTGTTGTGTTCAATGTTCTCTATCTATATAGTACTCCAAACACCCCCAATTCATGTGGGTAAGTTCAAAAGAACACGATGTAAAAAATTGCTGACACCATTCAAACCAATCAGGGTTCGGGAACTTGTTGTCATCGTGGTACATTGGTCAGCACTTTGCAGTCCTGTCAAGAGTGAGGTATAACTGTATTCTTTTTTGCAGTCCTCTCCACACCAATCCCATTCTCTCCTTCCCTTGATCCCCGTCTGTCATCCTCTCTCCTCTCTACTGCTCCACATCTTATTTTTCCTTTTGTTCCTCTACCCGTCCTGGTCTGTAGTCCTGCTTCCCCTCCTGGTCTTTAGTCCTGGTCTTTAGTCCTGCTTCCCCTCCTGGTCTTTAGTCCTGGTCTTTAGTCCTGCTTCCCCTCCTGGTCTTTAGTCCTGGTCTTTAGTCCTGCTTCCCCTCCTGGTCTTTAGTCCTGGTCTTTAGTCCTGCTTCCCCTCCTGGTCTTTAGTCCTGGTCTTTAGTCCTGCTTCCCATCCTGGTCTTTAGTCCTGGTCTTTAGTCTTGCTTCCCCTCCTGGTCTTTAGTCCTGGTCTTTAGTCCTGCTTCCCCTCCTGGTCTTTAGTCCTGCTTCCCGTCCTGGTCTTTAGTCCTGCTTCACATCCTGGTATTTAGTCCTGCTTCCCCTCCTGGTATTTAGTCCTGGTCTTTAGTCCTGTTTCCCCTCCTGGTCTTTAGTCCTGGTCTTTAGTCCTGCTTCCCCTCCAGGTCTTTAGTCCTGGTCTTTAGTCCTGCTTCCCGTCCTGGTCTTTAGTCCTGCTTCCCCTCCTGGTCTTTAGTCCTGCTTCCCCTCCTGGTCTTTAGTCCTGCTTCCCGTCCTGGTCTTTAGTCCTGCTTCCCCTCCTGGTCTTTAGTCCTGCTTCCCCTCCTGGTCTTTAGTCCTGATTCCCATCCTGGTCTTTAGTCCTGCTTCCCCTCCTGGTCTTTAGTCCTGGTATTTAGTCCTGCTTCCCCTCCTGGTCTTTAGTCCTGCTTCCCCTCCTGGTCTTTAGTCCTGCATCCCGTCCTGGTCTTTAGTCCCGCTTCCCCTCCTGGTCTTTAGTCCTGCTTCCCCTCCTGGTCATTTTTCCTGCTTCCCCTCCTGGTCTTTAGTCCTGCTTCCCCTCCTGGTCTTTAGTCCTGCTTCCCCTCCTGGTCTTTAGTCCTGCTTCCCCTCCTGGTCTTTTGTCCTGCTTCCCCTCCTGGTCTTTAGTCCTGCTTCCCCTCCTGGTCTTTAGTCCTGCTTCCCCTCCTGGTCTTTAGTCCTGCTTCCCCTCCTGGTCTTTAGTCCTGGTCTTTAGTCCTGGTCTTTAGTCCTGCTTCCCCTCCTGGTCTTTAGTCCTGGTCTTTAGTCCTGGTCTTTAGTCCTGGTCTTTAGTCCTGCTTCCCGTCCTGGTCTTTAGTCCTGCTTCCCCTCCTGGTCTTTAGTCCTGCTTCCCCTCCTGGTCTTTAGTCCTGCTTTCCCTCCTGGTCTTTACTCCTGGTCTTTTTGTCCTCTACATGTCTTCCTATCCTCTCTCTTATTGTCCTCTACATGTCTTCCTTTCCTCTCCCTTATTGTCCTCTACATGTCTTTCTGTCCTCATCTACCTTATTGTCCTCTATATGTCTTCCTGTCCTCTACATGTCTTCCTGTCCTCTCCCTTATTGTCCTCTACATGTCTTCCTGTCCTCTACATGTCTTCCTGTCCTCATCTACCTTATTGTCCTCTACATGTCTTCCTGTCCTCTCTCTTATTGTCCTCTACATGTCTTTCTGTCCTCATCTACCTTATTGTCCTCTATATGTCTTCCTGTCCTCTACATGTCTTCCTGTCCTCTCCCTTATTGTCCTCTAAATGTCTTCCTGTCATCTATCTTATTGTCCTCTACATGTCTTCCTGTCCTCATCTACCTTATTGTCCTCTACATGTCTTCCTGTCCTCATCTCTCTTATTGTCCTCTACATGTCTTCCTGTCCTCATCTCTCTTATTGTCCTCTACATGTCTTCCTGTCCTCATCTACCTTATTGTCCTCTACATGTCTTCCTGTCCTCTCTCTTATTGTCCTCTACGTGTCTTCCTGTCCTCATCTCTCTTATTGTCCTCTACGTGTCTTCCTGTCCTCATCTCTCTTATTGTCCTCTACATGTCTTCCTGTCCTCATCTACCTTATTGTCCTCTACATGTCTTCCTGTCCTCATCTACCTTATTGTCCTCTGCATGTCTTCCTGTCCTCTCTTATTGTCTTCTACATGTCTTCCTTTTATCTCTCTTATTGTCCTCTACATGTCTTCCTGTCCTCTTCTCTCAGTCTCTTGTTTCTCCTTCCTCTCCTCCTTTATCCTCTCCATATCCTTCATCCTTTCCCTCACCCTCATCCTCTCTTTTAGTGTCTTCCGCGTGCTTCTCTCCCTCATTCTCTCTTTTAGTCCCCTTTGCCTGGTCCTCTCCCTCCGCCTCTCCTCGCTCCCCCTCAACTTCCATCCCCACCCCATCCCTTCTCTCCACCTCCCCTCCCTCTCCCTCCTCAGGCGAGTTGTCCTCCCAGCCCTCTGTCTCTAGCTCCAATTGCTCCACCCTGGCCAGGATCTTGCGGTTGCTGGACTCCAGCTCTGCCATTAAACGGGCCAGCTTGGTCTGCAGGGTGTTCAGGTTACCCTCCAGTCTCTCCACCTTGACCTCCACCTTCTCCTCGTCCTGCTCCTCCTCGCCTTCCGCGGCCTCCACCAACATGCCCATCTTAGTGAGGATCTGACGACCCTTCTCCTCCAGGTGTCGCTTGGCAGCTGGGAACTCAGACAGCACGTCTGTCAGGTCCTCCTTGGAAAGGCTGAACAGGTCTGAGTGGCCGATGCTGCGGATGTTGGCCGTCCGACGGTTGCCTGATTTGTTTCCTGCCAGAGGATGAGGAATGTTGTATTTGTGTGAGGCATTTTGACATTTCATTTGCTTGACTTCTACTCTAAAGTCTGTACTGTGGGTCCATTGAGACATTGTGTTGGAATGTTAGGGACATGACTGTACATTAAGACATTGTGTTGAGTTATTAGGGACATGATTGTCCATTGAGACATTGTGTTGGAATGTTAGAATACTAGAATGTTGGAATGTTGGAATGTTGGAATGTTGGAAAGTTGGAATGTTGGACTGTTGGAATGCTGGAATGTTGGATTGTTGGAATGCTGGATTGTTGGAATGCTGGATTGTTGGAATGTTGGAATGTTGGATTGTTGGAATGCTGGAATGTTGGATTGTTGGAATGTTGGAATGCTGGAATGTTGGATTGTTGGAATGTTAAAATGTTAGGGACATGCTATAAATGTGCTGAATTACTCCTCACCTTTGATGTTCAGGATGCTAATTTCCCCGAAGAAATTGCCGTCACTCAACACAGCGAACTGTGTGATGCCATCGTCTGCCACCACAGCCAGTTTCCCATCCTTAATGATGTACATCTCATGTCCCACGTCCCCCTTTCTGCACACGTACTCCCCGGGACTATACACCTACAGGCAAGAGGACATGTCTGGGAAGTCATGGCTACAGTCGCACAAAAAAACAACAAAGTAATGTTTAACTGAAATATTGTTCTCTAGCATGAGTCAAGTTAGCAGTCATATACATGTCAACCGCCATTGACTACGCAGACATAACAAGAATTGCACCCGGCTTTAAAGGGACAATTTGCAGTTAGAAAAAGAACAAAGCTGATACCCCACCGCTAAGTTTGTGAACAGCTAACGGACGGGGCTGGAGAAATGACTGGCCATCCATGATATCAAAGTGATACTTTCAACCAGGATTAACAGTGGGTAGGCTAGCGGTTAAGAGTGTCAGGCCAATAACTGAAAAGCAGCTGGTTCGAGTCTTCGAGCTGACTAGGTGAAATCTGTAGACGTGCCCTTGAGCAAGGCACTTAACCCTAATCACTCTGGATAAGAATCGTCAGCTAAATGTGTTTGTTTTAATTTACTTTGTTTACAAACAAAGGAGTTAAAGAAGCTTACATTTTGGGTTCTGACGGAGTAAGTTGTATCCTTCAAGAATCAATGGTTGTATATATTTTAAATTTATAAGTCCAAAAATGGATGTAGCAACTGCAGATTGTCCATTTCACCCTTGACCTCTGACCTGCGGGATGAGTTTGAGCACCAGCTCCTCCAGCAGACTGGTCTCACAGTTCTGGAAGATGGTGACCTTGGAGAGCGTTGGCAGATGTACGCTCACAGCGATCTCCGTCTGCAGCTGGACGGGAAGCTGCTGCAGGATCTCGTTCTCCCTCGTGATCTTACGGTTGATGTACAGGTGCTGGTACCAGTCGTTGACACGGTTACGCAACTCCTTGCTGATGTACCTGTTGCGCAGGTAACCTTTGACCTGGAATGAAATAAAGTAGAATTAGCCAGGCCTGTCCCAAATCCTGGGATCCTTCAGAAAGTATATTGCCACTGGGAGAGAATGCAAGGCAAACTCTTTTAGGGGAAAGGGTAACAGAGCTATCCATCAAATTTATTTGATAAATCTCTTTTTTTACATCAGTAGTTGTTGCAAAGTGCTGTACAGATACCCAGCCAAAACCCCAAATAGCAAGCAATGTAGAGGCAGAAGCACAGGGGCTAGGAAAAACTAAGGCTGCCTGACCCCGACCCACCACCCCCATGTCCCTGACTATAAAATAGAGGAGAAAACAATACTCTGGCCCCGACCCCTCACCAGCTCGTGGTTGGGGAAGAAGACGTTGTCTCGGTCCCTGAGGTTGGTGATGACGTTCCCCACGTTCCCCACGACGGAGGCAAACACCAGAACGGCGATCAGCAGATCAGCAATCATAAACAGGTACTCCTCCTCGCGGTCGGGCAGTGGCGTGTCGCCCACCGTGGTGAAGATCTGCGCAGAGAACCAGAAGCAGTAGATGTACTGGTGCCTCACTGGGGAGAACATAGGGTCGGTGATGTTTGGGTAAACCCAGCGGTCCACCCCGAAGCCGATGTAACTGGACAGGGCGAAGTAGATGCAGGCGTTCCAGTGGATGAGCACGAAGATGTAGAGCATAAGCTTGGAGATGCGGAAGGTGTTGGGGTAAGAGGTACGGGTCTCCATGCGGTCCATGGCTTCGTTGAGCCGGGAGATACGGAGGAAGCGGTTGACCCTCACCAGTGGCTGGTTGATGCCGAAGTACAGATAGAGGAGGTCAGTGGGCAGTAGGGAGGCCAGGTCCAACAGGAAATGTGAGGAGAAGAGGTACCGCTTCTTCAGACGGTCCCTGTCCTGCACCAGGATACCCTGTTCTAGGAAACCTGCAGGTGGCAACACAGCACAGATACAGTCTGGGTCAGAGTTAAGTTCATATCACCAGAGATATAAAAAAATATGTATTTCATAACTTAACTAAGCCTCGGAGTCATCACGAAAGAAAAGGAAGTCATTAACTCTCTCTCCGTCCTCTTACAGAATTCAGTCATGGGCTCTCCACATGGGCTTTTCACATGCTTTTAAGAGCATTAAAGAGCAACTGCCTTTAAAAAAATAAAAAATAAATCCTTTGAAAACGGCCTATGTGGCGTCGATATGAGTCAGAAAGTATTATTCTAGATGTATGAAAGCATAGTTATATTATCACAGCAATCCGTGTGTCACAACAGGTAAATGATGGTTGGGTTTTGATTTGACCATGTTAATTTGCCCACTAACATGGTGTGAACAGCTGTGGTGATTGCTCCTTATCCAATAGCATTAGACAGTGAAACAGACCTGTCCAGCAGACCGACTTAGTTTACATAAGACAACACTTTGCAAATACTGCACCAAACACCTTAGATGTAAAATTGCGCAACTAAAACATCCACGGCAAAAACAGATTTCTTGTGTTATCTTAGATTCATTCTGGGGATTTTGAGCAAGAGATATTGGCTTCCGTGTCTACAGTGTCTCATGAGGGACAATCATAATTAACCAAACCAGGAATCGAAAAATAAACACACGTGCCAATTGGCGTGTTCAGTGACTTTTTAAAATACCACTGTGGATTGTGTTGTTCAGTGACTCTTTAAAATACCACTGTGAATCGTGATCTAGTAAGTACAATAATGACAAAAGATGTTCTCTAACCCAGCACTGGCAGACCACACACAGTTCCTATATGTAGAAAAATGTTTTATCTTTACCAGTGCGAAATTTGATGATGGTGTCAGCCACGTACAGGAGATCGGAGCAGTAGTCCAGCGTGAGCCACAGTGTCAGGAATTCATCCTCTATTTCCTTAAAGCATGTCCTAGAAAAGTAGGTCAAATTCCATTTTCAAATGTCATCTTTTTTTTATTTTAAATTTTACCCAATTTCATGGTATCCAATTGTTAGTAGTTACGATCTTGTCTCATTGCTACAACTCCTGTACGGGCTCGGGAGAGGCAAAGGTCGAAAGTCATGCGTCCTCTCCGAAACACAACCCAACCAAGCTTCTTTAAGACAGCAGAGAAAACACCATGCACCTGGCGACCTGGTTAGCGTGCACTGCACCCGGCCCGCCACAGGAGTCACTGGTGTGCAATGAGACAAAGATATCCCTACCGACCAAACCCTCCCTAACCCGGACGACGCTAGGCCAATTGTGTGTCGCCCCACAGACCTCCCGGTCACAGCCAGCTGCAACAGAGCCTGGGCGCGAACCCAGAGTCTCTGGTAGCACAGCTAGCAATGCAGTTCCCTAGACCACTGCGCCACCCGGGAGGCTACAAAATGACATTTCAATCGGTTTACATGTTTCAGGTTTCTGTGAGGTCCATTTATTATTCAGGTGGATTATAGACCACTGGCACCTGTAGAAATTATACTACAATGCTAAAATGCACATTGAGCCAGCCAAATGAAATATTATTATTATTATTATTATTGTACATTTGAGACACTCACCTACAGATGATGATGATCCAGTTGTAGAAGACGGGGAAGATCATGACCTGGAGCCATCCATAATAAAACTCCTCTGATGGGTCAACCACCCACTCCGTCCATCTGATCAGGAGATGGGCAGAGAGAAATATCACAAACATCCTGGGTGATTCACATTCAGATCAACTTTATTAGCATGAATGGCACGAAGCCACTGTTTCTAAAGCGAAGTGAGATAATGACATCAACAATACCCATAAAGGTAAAAAATAAATACAAAATAAATAGTAAAGGTGATTAGATTAAAGGAGTAACATACAACAACATCAATCTAGAGCTGGGAAAAGCATCTATAATGTTATAACTTATTTTAAATTATAAATTGTATCTATGCCATCATGTATCCGTCATGTTTTGCCCAAGTCTCTTACTTCACTTTGGGCTTTGCCGGAAGCTTCTTCTCATCTTTCCCCTCCTCTTTCTTCTCCTCTTCATCGTCCTCTTTCTGCATCCGATGCCACCTGAACACCCTCGCCCATCGGTTCATTCTGCCCTTACCTAATCTGTCAAAAGTTTTTGCCTCAGTCATAGGCCCTCCCTGCGCCTTCGCCCTGATGGTCCAGCAGAGGTACCTGGTAGTAATAAGGGAGTAGAAGTGTAAGCTGCCCGCACAACTCTGTTGTCTGGTGTTATAGCGGCATTGCTGTGTTAACATGACAACAAGCCAAGCCTACCTGAGCAGCGGCACACCTGTTGATCACGCTGAACTGTCTCCGCGGGAGGGGAGCAGGTGACTCTCTATCCAGGCGGCAGGTAGATCCCTTCAGGGACCTCATTTGTTCATGAACCAACTAGCCCTGCCGCAACAAATCCCAAAGGGTTTAGATGGTGTCGACTTCTCAGTTCATTTGATAAGGATAGGCTATAAAACAAACAATGATGTAATCTTAGCCTGTGGTTTTATTAAATTGAGCTGAAATATGTTCTACAGTCCTCCTCTGGTTTAACCAGATAAATACATCTTATGTATTTTGTGGGAGTCCAAGATTCCTTGGAGGATGTACGTCTTAGCACCTACTCTTGTAATTAAATCAGAGGACCACCACAGATTATCTTTCAGGCTACCATGGATTTTGCCTGAAATCCAATATGGCTTCCGAAATCCAATATGGCTTCCGAAATCCAATATGGCTTCCGAAATCTAATATGGCTTCCGAAATCCAATATGGCTTCCGAAATCTAATATGGCTTCCGAAATCCAATATGGCTTCCCAAATCCAATATGGCTTCCCAAATCCAATATGGCTTCCGAAATCCAATATGGCTTCCGAAATCCAATATGGCTTCCGAAATCTAATATGGCTTCCGAAATCCAATATGGCTTCCCAAATCCAATATGGCTTCCCAAATCCAATATGGCTTCCCAAATCCAATATGGCTTCCCAAATCCAATATGGCTTCCCAAATCCAATATGGCTTCCCAAATCCAATATGGCTTTCCAAATCCAATATGGCTTCCGAAATACCATTTGATGGAGGTTGATGACATGTAAATATACATTTTGCATGAAGTGGCACTGCCATGCCTCTCTTGTGTTTGAATACCTGAAGCCAAATAGATTTACACTTTCACAGCATATCAACAATGGGCCATTCTGTGAAATGTAACAAGGCTTTTTACGACACAGGCACACAGTTACGTATCCAAGTTACAGGAAAGCGACCTGTGATACGACAATCAGCCTCTCTAGTAGCGTTTGCAAACACAGTGCCTTCGGAAAGTATTCACACCCCTTGAACTTTTGTTGTGTTACAGCCTGAATTTACTGGCCTTCATACTACCCCATAATGTGAAAATGGAATCATGTTTTTCTAAAAAAAGAAAATATACAAATTCATTAAAAATTAAAAGGCTTGAGTAAATAAGTATTCAATCCCTTTGTTTTTTTAAAACTAGGCAAGTCAGTTAAGAACAAATTCTTATTTACAATGACAGCCTACTGGAGAACAGTGGGTTAAACTGCCTTGTTCAGGGGCAGAACAACAGATTTGTACCTTGTCAGCTCAGGGACTTCATCTGGCAACCTTTCCGGTTATTGGCCCAACTCTCTAACCACGATGCTACCTCTACCCCTAAATTATGACAAGCCTAAATAAGTTCAGGAGTAAAAATGTACTTAACAAGTCACATAAATTGCATGTACTCAATAATAGTGTTGAACGTGATTTTATGACTACATCATCTCTGTAACACACACACACACACACACACACACACACACACACACACACACACACACACACACACACACAAGTATCTGTAACTTATAGAGTTGAATGGCTGTGATAGGAGAAATCTGAGGATGGATCAACAACATTGTAGTTACTCCACAATACTAACCTAATTGACAGAGCGAAAAGAAGGAATCCTGTACAGAATAAAAACATTTGAAAACATTCATCCTGTACTAAAAGTAAAACTGCAAAAAATGTGGCAAAGAAATGACGTTTCAGTCCTCAATACAAAGTGTTATGTTTGTGGTAAATCCAATACAACACATTACTGAGCACCACTCTCCATATTTTCAAGCATAGTGGTGGCTGCATCATGTTATGGGTATGCTCTGTAATCGTTAAAAATAAAAAAAATCGCTAAAAACTAAATGGAATAGAGCTATAAGCACAGGCAAAGTCCTAGAGGAAAACCTGGTTCAGTCTGCTTTCCACCAGACACTGGGAGGCAAACTCACCTTTCAGTAGGATAATAACCTAAAACACAAGGCCAAATTTACACTCGAGTTCCTTACCAAGAAGACAGTGAATGCTCCTGAGTAACCGAGTTACAGTTTTGACTATGGAAAGACCTGAAAACAGTTGTCTAACAATGATCAACAACCAATTTGACAGAGCTTGAAGAATTAAAATGTTGCGCAATCCAGGTGTGGAAAGCTCATAGAGACTTACCCAGAAAGACTCACAGCTGTAATCGCTGCCAAAGGTACTTCTACAATGTAAGGGTGTGAATACTTAAAGTATGTAAATGAGATATTTCTGTATTCCCTTTTCAATAAATGTGTTAACATTTAAAAAAAAAAAAAACATGTTTTCACTTTGTCATTATGTATAGTGTATAGATGGGTGAGAGAGAGAGAGAGAGAGAGAGTGAGAGAAAAAACAATCTATTTCATCCATTTTGCAATTAAGGCTGTGACAACATGTGGAATAAGTCAAAAGGGTATGAAAGCTTTCTAGAGGCGCTGCTATGTACACTGAAACTTAAGTGTGTTGATTCTAACAGCGTGTGGAGACAAAGTTAACCAGTAGTGGTTGTAGTTCTGGGACCTGACCAGCTTGCACAGCTAACTGGTCATTCTGGGCAAGTTTGACCCACCCTGAGGAGCCTCTTGTTTGACCATTTCTGTCAATTTAACCGCTTTAGCAGTAAAATATGTTTTACACGACCATCCATTTCATAAATGTGAGACGTAAGAGATGGTTGTGTTTTGTTCTACCTCAGGTAGGGGTGTCTAAAAAGAAAATGAGGCCCTTTTATGAAGATTACCCACTAGCTTAAATGGGAAATGTGTTTTTAAACTCATGGATGAATGTCCCTTCTCAATTTATGTTGACCTTTAAAAAGGTTATTTATTTTACCTTTATTTAACCAGGCAAGTCAGTTAAGAACAAATTCTTATTTTCAATGACGGCCTGGGAACAGTGCCTGTTCAGGGACAGAACGACAGATTTGTACCTTGTCAGCTCGGGGGTTTGAACTTGCAACCTTCCGGTTACTAGTCCAACACTCTAACCACTAGGCTACCCTGCCGCCCCAAGGTTAGGGTCAAGGTTAGGTAAGCGTTATGGTTATGGTTTTGGTTAAGGTTAAGGTAGGGTTTAAGGTTAGGGTTTAGAGTAAGGACATCCCAAGGATACTCAATAGTACTGACTTTCAGATAGGAGGCTGCCTTCAAGGGTGGTGGAGGGATTGTGCACCTGTGTGAAGCTAGCCACAATAAGGAATAGCCACAATAGTGGAATTTGAGTTCTGCCTTCAAAATAAAAGTCCCGCATTGAAAGTGATGCAAACGGAATCTACCCTTTGGGGTAGATAATGCTAAACAAGGTTGTAATGTTATTACATAATTTACAGTTAAATACAGTAATTAATTATTTTGGTAATAAACTGAAAAAACTGTTTAAATCCTGCTGTGGATGTATTAGACTACATAGTTGAATTGGGGGCATACTTATATGCACTTATAGGCCTAACCTATGTGTTGTGCACCCATGAAATGGGGATATCAGCCTACTCAGTGACATTTACAGGACACAGCTATGTATATATTATGGTCTTAGCTCTTATTGCTGGACTTTGAAAACAGTGTGAAATGAGCAACATTCATATTGCTATGTTCACTGTACAGCCTTACCTGTGAATCTTTGGGTCCATGAAATGGGATATCAGCCTACTCAGTGACATCCACAGATTACAATTCTGAAGAGTTTACCCAATATTTGTGAACTTTAACTGTGTGAAATCATACATGTGACAGTATCGAAGATACCCAACGATGACAAATTGCAAATATAAATGTTTTTAATCCGTGTTTATTTAAATAAATTATTTTTCAGAGGGAATCGAAAAACAGTAACCCATTTGAGCCAATTTGTGAGAAACTGAAAATGTTCCCTGATCTCTTTTTAACAAGATAAGCGAGCAAGCTCCTGGAAACTACACAAAGCATCAACATACACCCATCAACTATGTACAAGATAATGTAGAATAAATTAGACTGAAGGAAAGCAATTCTCTACCTATCAGGACTGTTCTTTATCTATCAGGGATGTTCTTTACCTATCAGGGCTGTTCTTTACCTATCAGGACTGTTCTTTATCTATCAGGACTGTTCTTTACCTATCAGGGCTGTTCTTTACCTATCAGAACTGTTCTCTACCTATCAGGACTGTTCTCTACCTATCAGGGCTGTTCTTTATCTATCAGGGCTGTTCTTTACCTATCAGGACTGTTCTTTACCTATCAGGACTGTTCTTTACCTATCAGGACTGTTCTTTACCTATCAGGACTGTTCTTTACCTATCAGGGCTGTTCTTTACCTATCAGGGCTGTTCTTTATCTATCAGGGCTGTTCTTTACCTATCAGGGCTGTTCTTTACCTATCAGGGCTGTTATTTACCTATCAGGACTGTTCTTTACCTATCAGGGCTGTTCTTTACCTATCAGGGCTGTTATTTACCTATCAGGGCTGTTCTTTACCTATCAGGGCTGTTCTTTACCTATAAGGACTGTTCTTTACCTATCAGGGCTGTTCTTTACCTATCAGGACTGTTCTTTACCTATCAGGACTGTTCTTTACCTATCAGGGCTGTTCTTTACCTATCAGGGCTGTTCTTTATTTATCAGGGCTGTTCTCTACCTATCAGGGCTGTTCTTTACCTATCAGGACTGTTCTTTATCTATCAGGGCTGTTCTTTACCTATCAGGGCTGTTCTTTATCTATCAGGGCTGTTCTTTACCTATCAGGGCTGTTCTTTACCTATCAGGGCTGTTCTTTACCTATCAGGACTGTTATTTATCTATCAGGGCTGTTCTTTACCTATCAGGACTGTTCTTTACCTATCAGGGCTGTTCTTTACCTATCAGGGCTGTTCTTTACCTATCAGGGCTGTTCTTTACCTATCAGGGCTGTTCTTTACCTATCAGGGCTGTTCTTTACCTATCAGGACTGTTCTTTACCTATCAGGGCTGTTCTTTACCTATCAGGGCTGTTATTTACCTATCAGGGCTGTTCTTTACCTATCAGGGCTGTTCTTTATCTATCAGGACTGTTCTTTACCTATCAGGACTGTTCTTTATCTACCAGGGCTGTTCTTTATCTATCAGGGCTGTTCTTTACCTATCAGGACTGTTCTTTACCTATCAGGACTGTTATTTACCTATCAGGACTGTTATTTACCTATCAGGACTGTTCTTTACCTATCAGGACTGTTCTCTACCTATCAGGACTGTTCTTTACCACCTGCAGGCTGTTCAAGCTTTTGTTTCAGACCAATCCTACCACACCTGATTCTACCTCTCTTGGTCACGTTGAGCAGTTGATTAGTAAACATAGGTGTGGTAGAATGATGATTGAAGAAAAGCCTTCCGTGTCCTGTGGTTGAGAGAAGGGTTAGGCACTCCTTGACAAATACTGTAATGAATGACATACTGCTAGGAAATAGTCGTCGTTATACAAGTGTTACAAAATATAGAATTAGTCCTACGCTAACACAAATGCCATAACATGTGCTTTTGGAGATCAACACAGCTTCAATATTGGTTCTCTATTTGTGATTTCAAGCAAATTCCCATGGTGAGTAACATCACATCTCAAAGTGGGGCGGCAGGGTAGCCTAGTGGTTAGAGCGTTGGACTAGCAAGTTCAAACCCCCGAGCTGACAAGGTACAAATCTGTCGTTCTGCCCCTGAACAGGCAGTTAATCCACTGTTCTTAGGCCGTCATTGAAAATAAGAATTTGTTCTTAACTGACTTGCCTAGTTAAATAAAGGTAAAAAGTGTCACACCCTGAAATGTGCCACTAGTCACTTTAAATAATGATGCTTTATATAATGTTTACATACCCTACATTACTCATCTCATATGTATACTGTACTCTATACCATCTACTGCATCTTGCCTTTCGGGCATCACTCATTCATATATTTGTATGTACATATTCGTATTCATTGCTTTACACTTGTGTGTATTTAGTTGTTGTGAAATTGTTAGGTTATATTACTCGTTGGATATTACTGCACGGTCGGAACTAGAAGCACAAGCATTTCACTACACTCGAATTAACATCTGCTAACCATGTGTATGTGACAAATAACATTTGATTTGATTTGATCTGTTTCACCTGTCTTTGTGATTGTCTCCAGCCCCCCTCCAGAGTTCACCCATCTTCTCCATTATCCCCTGTGTATTTATACCTGTGTTCTCTGATTGTCTATTGCCAGTTCATCTTGTTTGTCATGACAACCAGCGTTTTTTTGTCTCAGCGCCTGCGTTTCCCCAGTTTCTCTTTTCTTGTCCTCCTGGTTTTTGACCCTTGCCTGTCTGACCCTGTGTCCACCCGCCTGACCCCTCTGCCTGACCCTGACCTTGCCTGTCCTGACCCTGTGTCCACCCGCCTGACCCTGTGTCCACCCGCCTGACCCTGTGTCCACCTGCCTGACCCTGTGTCCACCCGCCTGACCACTCTGCCTGCCCCTGCCCCTGAGCCTGCCTGTCCTGACCCTGTGTCCACCCGACTGACCACTCTGCCTGACCCTGACCTTGCCTGTCCTGACCCTGTGTCCACCCGCCTGACCACTCTGCCTGACCCTGACCTTGCCTGTCCTGACCCTGTGTCCACCTGCCTGACCCTGACCTTGCCTGTCCTGACCCTGTGTCCACCCGCCTGACCACTCTGCCTGACCCTGACCTTGCCTGTCCTGACCCTGTGTCCACCCGCCTGACCACTCTGCCTGACCATGTGTCCACCCGCCTGACCACTCTGCCTGACCCTGAGCCTTCCTGCCGTCCTGTACCTTTGCCCCTGTTGCTGTAATAAACATTGTTACTTCGACAAGGTCTGCATCTGGGTCTTACCTTGATACCTGACAGAAAGGTCCCAGACTTTCAGTTCCTGAAAGACAAAATTAAACCTCTGAGATCCCAGCACCATCTTCATTTCATTAGATTACTTAATTCATGAAATGATTCATTCAAAAATAATTATTTCATAAAAGGCTTATCGTTAAATGATATCACACAGCTAGATCTTTCTAAACAAATACTTTGTATTCTGTCAACTCATAGAACAGGCAATCTCTCATTGCTTTGTTGCAAAAATCACTTAATGCTTTGCCGTGAAAGGACTGCTTTGGAAAACAAACGTACTGTAGATACCACAACTGCTGCAATCTGACAGTTTTTTATTTACTTAATCGATGCCAGAATTCATAGTAAAGGACAATATCCATCACAACTCTATTATTTATTTTATATTCTACAGTTTAATGTAATGGTTGTCTCATTCTACAGTTTAATGTTCTGGTTGTCTCATTATTCTACAGTTTAATGGTCTGGTTTCATTATTCTACAGTTTAATGTTCTGGTTGTCTCATTATTCTACAGTTTAATGTTCTGGTTGTCTCATTATTCTACAGTTTAATGTTCTGGTTGTCTCATTATTCTACAGTTTAATGTTCTGGTTGTCTCATCATTCTACAGTTTAATGTTCTGGTTGTCTCATCATTCTACAGATTAATGTTCTGGTTGTCTCATTATTCTACAGTTTAATGTTCTGGTTGTCTCATTATTCTACAGTTTAATGTTCTGGTTGTCTCATTATTCTACAGTTTAATGTTCTGGTTGTCTCATTATTCTACAGTTTAATGTTCTGGTTGTCTCATTATTCTACAGTTTAATGTTCTGGTTGTCTCATTATTCAACAGTTTAATGTTCTGGTTGTCTCATTATTCAACAGTTTAATGTTCTGGTTGTCTCATTATTCTACAGTTTAATGTTCTGGTTGTCTCATTATTCTACAGTTTAATGTTCTGGTTGTCTCATTATTCAACAGTTTAATGTTCTGGTTGTCTCATTATTCAACAGTTTAATGTTCTGGTTGTCTCATTATTCTACAGTTTAATGTTCTGGTTGTCTCATTATTCTACAGTTTAATGTTCTGGTTGTCTCATTATTCAACAGTTTAATGTTCTGGTTGTCTCATCATTCTACAGTTTAATGTTCTGGTTGTCTCATTATTCTACAGTTTAATGTTCTGGTTGTCTCATTATTCTACAGTTTAATGTTCTGGTTGTCTCATTATTCTACAGTTTAATGTTCTGGTTGTCTCATTATTCTACAGTTTAATGTTCTGGTTGTCTCATTATTCTACAGTTTAATGTTCTGGTTGTCTCATTATTCAACAGTTTAATGTTCTGGTTGTCTCATTATTCTACAGTTTAATGGTCTGGTTTCATTATTCTACAGTTTAATGTTCTGGTTGTCTCATTATTCTACAGTTTAATGTTCTGGTTGTCTCATTATTCTACAGTTTAATGTTCTGGTTGTCTCATTATTCTACAGTTTAATGTTCTGGTTGTCTCATTATTCAACAGTTTAATGTTCTGGTTGTCTCATTATTCTACAGTTTAATGTTCTGGTTGTCTCATTATTCTACAGTTTAATGTTCTGGTTGTCTCATTATTCTACAGTTTAATGTTCTGGTTGTCTCATTATTCTACAGTTTAATGTTCTGGTTGTCTCATTATTCTACAGTTTAATGTTCTGGTTGTCTCATTATTCTACAGTTTAATGTTCTGGTTGTCTCATTATTCTACAGTTTAATGTTCTGGTTGTCTCATTATTCAACAGTTTAATGTTCTGGTTGTCTCATTATTCTACAGTTTAATGTTCTGGTTGTCTCATTATTCTACAGTTTAATGTTCTGGTTGTCTCATTATTCTACAGTTTAATGGTCTGGTTGTCTCATTCTACAGTTTAATGTTCTGGTTGTCTCATTATTCAACAGTTTAATGTTCTGGTTGTCTCATTATTCTACAGTTTAATGTTCTGGTTGTCTCATCATTCAACAGTTTAATGGTCTGGTTTCATTATTCTACAGTTTAATGTTCTGGTTGTCTCATTATTCTACAGTTTAATGTTCTGGTTGTCTCATTATTCTACAGTTTAATGTTCTGGTTGTCTCATTATTCAACAGTTTAATGTAATGGTTGTCTCATTATTCTACAGTTTAATGTTCTGGTTGTCTCATTATTCAACAGTTTAATGTTCTGGTTGTCTCATCATTCTACAGTTTAATGTTCTGGTTGTCTCATCATTCTACAGTTTAATGGTCTGGTTTCATTATTCTACAGTTTAATGTTCTGGTTGTCTCATTATTCTACAGTTTAATGGTCTGGTCTCATTATTCTACAGTTTAATGTTCTGGTTGTCTCATTATTCTACAGTTTAATGGTCTGGTTGTCTCATTATTCTACAGTTTAATGTTCTGGTTGTCTCATTATTCAACAGTTTAATGTTCTGGTTGTCTCATTATTCTACAGTTTAATGTTCTGGTTGTCTCATTATTCAACAGTTTAATGTTCTGGTTGTCTCATTATTCTACAGTTTAATGTTCTGGTTGTCTCATTATTCTACAGTTTAATGGTCTGGTTTCATTATTCAACAGTTTAATGTTCTGGTTGTCTCATTATTCTACAGTTTAATGTTCTGGTTGTCTCATTATTCTACAGTTTAATGGTCTGGTTTCATTATTCTACAGTTTAATGTAATGGTTGTCTCATCATTCAACAGTTTAATGTTCTGGTTGTCTCATTATTCAACAGTTTAATGTTCTGGTTGTCTCATTATTCTACAGTTTAATGTTCTGGTTGTCTCATTATTCTACAGTTTAATGTTCTGGTTGTCTCATTATTCTACAGTTTAATGTTCTGGTTGTCTCATTATTCTACAGTTTAATGTTCTGGTTGTCTCATTATTCTACAGTTTAATGTTCTGGTTGTCTCATTCTACAGTTTAATGTTCTGGTTGTCTCATCATTCAACAGTTTAATGTTCTGGTTGTCTCATTATTCAACAGTTTAATGTTCTGGTTGTCTCATCATTCTACAGTTTAATGTTCTGGTTGTCTCATTTATTCTACAGTTTAATGTTCTGGTTGTCTCATCATTCAACAGTTTAATGTTCTGGTTGTCTCATTATTCAACAGTTTAATGTTCTGGTTGTCTCATCATTCTACAGTTTAATGTTCTGGTTGTCTCATTTATTCTACAGTTTAATGTTCTGGTTGTCTCATTATTCTACAGTTTAATGTTCTGGTTGTCTCATCATTCTACAGTTTAATGTTCTGGTTGTCTCATCATTCTACAGTTTAATGTTCTGGTTGTCTCATTTATTCTACAGTTTAATGTTCTGGTTGTCTCATTATTCTACAGTTTAATGTTCTGGTTGTCTCATTATTCTACAGTTTAATGGTCTGGTCTCATTATTCTACAGTTTAATGTTCTGGTTGTCTCATCATTCTACAGTTTAATGTTCTGGTTGTCTCATTATTCTACAGTTTAATGTTCTGGTTGTCTCATTCTACAGTTTAATGTTCTGGTTGTCTCATTATTCTACAGTTTAATGGTCTGGTCTCATTATTCTACAGTTTAATGTTCTGGTTGTCTCATTATTCTACAGTTTAATGTAATGGTCTCATTATTCTACAGTTTAATGTTCTGGTTGTCTCATCATTCTACAGTTTAATGTTCTGGTTGTCTCATTATTCTACAGTTTAATGTTCTGGTTGTCTCATTCTACAGTTTAATGTTCTGGTTGTCTCATCATTCTACAGTTTAATGTTCTGGTTGTCTCATTATTCTACAGTTTAATGTTCTGGTTGTCTCATCATTCTACAGTTTAATGTTCTGGTTGTCTCATTATTTTACAGTTTAATGTTCTGGTTGTCTCATTATTCAACAGTTTAATGTTCTGGTTGTTTCATTATTCTACAGTTAAATGTAATGGTTGTCTCATTATTCTACAGTTTAATGTTCTGGTTGTCTCATTATTCTACAGTTTAATGGTCTGGTCTCATTATTCAACAGTTTAATGTTCTGGCTGTCTCATCATTCTACAGTTTAATGTTCTGGTTGTCTCATTATTCTACAGTTTAATGTAATGGTTGTCTCATTATTCTACAGTTTAATGTTCTGGTTGTCTCATTATTCTACAGTTTAATGTAATGGTTGTCTCATTATTCTACAGTTTAATGTTCTGGTTGTCTCATTATTCTACAGTTTAATGTTCTGGTTGTCTCATTATTCTACAGTTTAATGTTCTGGTTGTCTCATTATTCTACAGTTTAATGTAATGGTTGTCTCATTATTCAACAGATTAATGTTCTGGTTGTCTCATTATTCTACAGTTTAATGTAATGGTTGTCTCATTATTCAACAGTTTAATGTTCTGGTTGTCTCGCTCTGTGCTCCATGTCAATTGTTATGCCAACCCAATGTGAGGAACTGAAATTCCCTGGAATTATCACTAAACCTAGCTCAGAACACCAGCAAGTGAACTCTGCTATGGGGACCTTAGGCAGAACATCTATGTTTTCCCAATAGAGGTTCTGAAAATATTTGGGTAAGAAAAGCAGCAGGCATTAATACAGATTTCACAGACTTATTTTGAAAGCAAGATTTCACCAGATAATTCCACCTCTAATTCTACTGCTGTTGTGTTGTCTGCAAACTTGATGATCGTGTTGGAGGCATGCATGGCCACGCAGTCATGGGTGAACAGGGAGTACAGGAGGGGGCTGAACACGCACCCTTGTGGGGCCCCAGTGTTGAGGAGCAGCGAAGTTGAGATGTTGTTTCCTACCTCCACCACCTGGGGGTGACCCTTCAAGAAGTCCAGGACCCAATTGCACAGGGCGGGGTTGAGACCCAGGGCCTCAAGCTTAATGATGAGCTTGGAGGGTACTATGGTGTTGAATGCTGAGCTGTAGTCAATGAACAGCATTCTTACATAGGTATTCCTCTTGTCCAGATGGGATAGGGCAGTATGTAGTGTGATGGTGATTGCATCATCTGTGGACCTATCGTGGTGCTATGCAAATTGCAGTGTGTCTAGGGTGACAGGTCAGGTGGAGGTGATATGATCCTTGAATAGTCTCGCAAAGCACTTCATGATGACAGAAGTGAGTGATACGGGGCAATAGTCAGTCAGTTCAGTTACCTTTGCCTTCTTGGGCACAGGAACAATGGTGGCAATCTTGAAGCACGCGGGGACAGCAGACTGGGATAGGGAGTGATTGAATATGTCTGTAAACACACAAGTCAGCTGGTCTGCACATGCTCTGAGAACGCGGCTAGTGATGCAGTCTGGGCCGGCAGCCTTGCGTGTTCGGAGAAGGAGAACCCACAGTTCTCGGTGGGTTCTCCAGTGGGTGTCCGCGACGTGGCTGATTTTTCTTTTTGTGGTCCGTCTGTAGAGGCCTGCCACATACGTCTCGCGTCTGAACCGTTGAACTGCGACTCCACTTTGTAACTATACTGACATTTTGCTTGTTTGATTGCCTTGCGGAGGGAATATCTCGACTGTTTGTATTTAACCATATTTCCTGTCATCTTTCCATGGTTAAATGCGGTGGTTTGCACTTTCAGTTTTCTGCGAATGCCGCCATCTATCCACGGTTTCTGGTTAGGATAGGTTTTAATACTCACAGTGGGTACAGCACTTCCTTATAAACTCACTCACCGAATCAGCGTATAAATCTATATTATTCTCTGAGGCTACCCGGGAACATGTCCCAGTCTGCGTGATCAAAACAATCTTGAAGCAGGGACTCTACAAGGTGGACTCTGTCAGTGCAGATATGAGAGGTCTCGCGTGGAAATTCAGTATCTTTATGCTTTTTGTTGTACTATATGCTACCACAACAAATGTGGCCTGGTAAAAAAAAGTTTACCTCTTCAAACATACAGACTCTACATTTCGGGGGATGGTATGCACAATCTGACAGAGGTGACTTTAGACAAGGAGTTGACTATAGACAAAAAATCTGACGCTTGACTTTAGACAAAAAATCGGACGGAGTTGATGTTCTACGGAGTAGGATACACAGTAACAATGACATCAGTTAATATCCATTATTGAGATGACATCAGTTAATATTCATTATTGAAATGACATCAGTTAATATCCATTATTGAAATGACATCAGTTAATATCCATTATTGAAATGACATCAGTTAATATTCGTGATTGAAATGACATCAGTTAATATCCATTATTGAAATGAAACCAGTTAATATCCATTATTGAGATGACATCAGTTAATATCCATTATTGAAATGACATCAGTTAATATTCGTGATTGAAATGACATCAGTTAATACCCATTATTGCCAGTTTTTAGAACACCTTTTTGGAGAGTTTGAAATTGGGATCCTTTGTTTCGTTTTAAAGCTAATTTTGTGTAATTACATATATATACATATAAAAAATCATGGCTATTGACGTGTTCATATGCTATATGGGGGATTGGGGGGGATCCCGGAGTATGTAGCACCCCCCCCCCCCCCCCCCCCCCCCCACCCGCCTTGCCAGTGTGCACAGTGCAATATAAATGTTCGATACACACTATAGACTGACTGGAAAGGTTAATTCCCACAGTCAACGTCCTGCAATGAGAGCTAAAGTGAATGTTTCTGAGTAGGTTGATACCCCATTTAATGGGTGCATAATAGGTTAGGCTGTAAAGTGTATAAGTATGCCCCCAATGCAATTCTAAAGTCTGTTACAGCCACAGTGCAATTCCAACAGATGTTTACTTTCAATTTAACTAATTATCATCTTTTGTTATAAATTTGTTTAACAACATTCAGACTTTGTTTCGCATTATCTAGTCCAAATATGGCATGATTCCATTATTTGTATCTGTTTAATCACTTTCAGATGTGGACTTTTCTTTTTTTGAAGGCAAAGCACAAATTCCACAATTGCGGCTAACTAATTCCTTATTGTGTCTAGCATCACACAGGTGGAAGAGGACACGGAGACGCGCTTTCTATCACACAACGTCATCGCGTCCCTTGCGTGTGTGTGCGTGTGAGATAGAGGAATTCGAGAAGGTGGCGAAGAGAGAGAGAGAGAGAGATTGTGAAATCATGAAAACGGTTTGTTGTTGTCTGAAGGAATAACCTATGCGACAAAAAAAATGTATACAATTCAACGGCGATCTTCTTTTGCGTCGGTGAGTAGCTAATTACGTTTTCACAGTGTTGTGTAATTATTATTTTACTGTACACTGGTCGACTGACAGTGGAATATCCTGGATAGTAAACTGATAAATTCGCTTTTCTGTTGGCTAGCTAGCTAGCGAAGTTATCCTGTGGAAATCACTGCTCCTCCGCAGCAGTTTAGCGGTTTTGTTAAATAATGCAAACCCAAACGGTGAGTATTTTGCTGGTTTAATATGACTTTTGTCATTTAGCTTGCTAACGTTATTTAACCACGTTTAGCTAGTTGAGTGTGAACACATCAGTTTTTTTTTTTGCTAACGTTTAAATCGCCGAAGGAGACATAACGTTATATGAGCTAGCTAGATAGACCGTTTTTATTAGCTAAATTAGCGCCTTATTGAAACACATTATTGTGTTATTAGCTAAACACTGCATCAAACATCAGCACTGTGAATACAGTCTGTGACAGAGGGATGTTATGCCAACGACCAGCAGGCAGGCACACTAGTTCCTAAAATATTCCCTTAATGTTACTTTATATTCACTTTGGGA
Source organism: Oncorhynchus mykiss (assembly GCF_013265735.2). Taxonomy (NCBI): domain Eukaryota; kingdom Metazoa; phylum Chordata; class Actinopteri; order Salmoniformes; family Salmonidae; genus Oncorhynchus; species Oncorhynchus mykiss. Next base: position 80,873,365 of record NC_048567.1, on the reverse strand, counting down.
GTTTTGAAATGTGTAGCTAGCACCATTTCCCAGTGATTGTAATTGCTAACGTCAGCAATGCTAATAAACGAAGCTAACTGGCTATTTAGCTTAGCCAATCAATTGCTAGTTAGCTAGCTTGTTGCTGGTTATTTTAGGATTGGGATAAATATTTTCTTCTAAGCTCATATCTATCAAATGTCTAACCTTCTTTATTAATAATTGACGTGCATCATGTCAAGGTTGGCTGAGGATGTTGTAGCTAGTGTTTCTCAAAACTTGTTGAGACACGATCTTCACCTTTTTGACTGTATGATCTACTAGTCTTTCTAGTTAACCTTCATTGTTTTCAGAGTGCAACAGCTTGCATTTTACATTCCTCTCGGTCTACTTCAACACTGGCACAGACCCTGAAATTATTCTGCGAATGATTTATAATTCTTCAGCACATTTTTTAAGTTGGTCATTGAGAACATTTTGAGACATGACCGAACTGTCCAGGTCAATAGGTTCTTTGTTGAGATGGACTTGACACGACAGGCTGAGGAGCAATGGTGGCTGACTTGCCACTCAATCATTTATCACGGAGACGCATCTTCCAGAGAGAGAGAGAGAGACAGAGAGAACCCTATTACCTAAGTTATGTAGTGCACTACTTTTGACCGTCAAAAGTAGTGCGCTATACAGGGGATAGGGTGCCATTTCAGATGCAGGCACAAGAGTTCAACAAACATGACTGGTCGGTTGGCCTCTCATGAGAATCTCTTCCCTACCCTCATATTTTTATCTCTGTCCATTTGTGAGAGTTACGTGGCTTTCACTGAGTCTTTAGGATGTGTGTGTGTGTCTGTGTGTGGGAGGTCTGATAACATCATATATAGACTACCTCTCTGGGAACTGACTCTGCCTCTCTGCCTCAGGCCTGCTGGATCTCAGCAGAATCATATCTAGCCTATTCACCCAGTTTCTCATCTCTTCCTTTCATACACACACCTCATTCTCTCTCTCTTTCTCATATTCTCTCTCTCGACAGAAATACAGACACTCTTGGAGATCCCATAAAGAGCAACAGTAGAACCCAACATAACTACAGATCCCATGAAGAGCAACCGTAGAACCTAACTACAGATCCCATAAAGAGCAGCCTTAGAACCCAACCTATCTAGAGATCCCATAAAGGCCTCTCACTGTGCTAACGTCTAATTTCTGCTCTGACTGTCCGCGTCGACAGAACGAACGGTTTCAAGGTTTGGTTAAGTTTATTTTGGCATTTTATTATGGATCCCCATTAGTTGTTACAAAAGCAGTAGCTACTCTTCCTGGGGTTCCACACAGAACACACCACATGAAACCTAATACAGAACATTAATAGACACGAACAGCTCAAGGACAGAACTACGCACATTTTTAGTTCTGTTCACCTCATAACTGACCTTTGTCTTTCCTTTCTACATCCTTATTGTGTACGTGCAGCCTTAATCTCCCAGTGTTAGAATATGAGCAGGTGGACTTTGAGCTCAACTTACTGACTTTTATAGCACCTGAAGAATGTGACCTGGAAATAAAATCCCCACCGTTTTTGTACATTAGCCGGATACATAGTTCTGCCGTGGCACACCTCCTTTCTTTCCCCACATTTAGCTCAGGGATTGAAAGGCTGACTTCTTTGTTTTGTCAGACATATTGAGCCTTAAGCTTAGCTGCTGTTCAGCTTATAAACCCGCGAACACAAGTTCTGCGATGGGATAGGCCTGTAATGGCTATAAGGTGCTTTGTGGGAGCTCTGCCTATGAGTTGATTATATGACGTTGTACAACAGGCAAGAAAACAGAGGAAACATGACTGAAATGCGCCTGGATTCAACATACCGTAGATTGTTAGCCGTTCGTTAAGGTTTTTGTTAACGTTTGAGTTCGGACTGGCCTTCATTTCCTTCATTCTTGAGGACCCCTTCTACTCTCCCTGATTTATATGACTAAGATTGTGCCTTCGGGCTTCTGGACAACGAAAGAAAGTTGATATGAAAACCAATAGAACAGGAGAGAAATTCTGGTTAATGGAATGAGGAAGAGTCTTAAGTTTTTATGGATGGATTTTTTTTGCAAGGCTACTTTGAAGCAAGGTTAGACCTCGTTATTTTAAGTAAAGTAAAACGCTCAGGTTTCAAACAGTTATGCTTCCTCAAGCTCAGATTGCGCAATGCTGCCTGACAGGTGATATTCCTCTAACTAGGCTCTGTGGCGTGTGATAAGTTAGAAACATGACGACAAACAAATACCCAATTTAATTACACTATGCATGTTAACCTATAGACCAATAAGCATGACTGGGCAATTTTTTGGGGGCTGTTAAGCAAATGTTTTTCTTTTTTTTTCTCTCCCCTTTATTTAACTAGACAGGTCTGTTAAGAACACATTCTTATTTTCAATGACTGCCTACGGGGGAACAGTGGGTAAACTGCCTTGTTGATGGGGCAGAACGACAGATTTTTACCTTGTCAGCTCGGGGATTTGATCTTGCAACCTTTTGGTGACTAGTCCAATGCTCTAACCACTAGGCTACCTGCCGCCTCTACACTCTAACCACTAGGCTACCTACCGCCTCTACACTCTAACCACTAGGCTACCTGCCGCCAAAGGTTAACTATGTTAATTAGCGGTTAACTATTAACATCCCTACTTGTTACCCTCTTTTACATTCCCTGTTTTATTTATGGTACCTTTCACTCCCTTTTTCTCTCCAATTTCATGATATCCAATTGGTAGTTACAGTCTTGTCCCATCACTGCAGCTCCCGTACGGACTCGGGAGAGGCGACGTTCGAGAGCCATGCGTACTCCGAAACATGACGCTTCCAAGCCACACTGCTCGTTGAACCCGGGAAGCCAGCCGCACCAATGTCTTGTTGGAAACACCATACAGCTGGCAACTGAAGTCATCGTGCATTGCGCCCAGCCCGCCACAAGGAGTTGCTACATCTCAATGGGACAAATCCCGGCAGGCCAAAACCCTTCCCCTAACCCGGACAACACTGGGACATTTGTACACTGCCTCACTTGTTCTTATGTCCCCATGTTGTTGATGAGAGATGATACAGTACCCTCTGCCATCCTGAAGAAGCACTCCCACGTGTTGTTGATGAGAGATGATACAGTACCCTCTGCCATCCTGAAGAAGCACTCCCACGTGTTGTTGATGAGAGATGATACAGTACCCTCTGCCATCCTGAAGAAGCACTCCCACGTGTTGTTGATGAGAGATGATACAGTACCCTCTGCCATCCTGAAGAAGCATTCCCACGTTGTCTCTGACTTGACCTGAGCTGTGGTTTTAGCGGTTTGTCCTGCGCTCCGTAAACAACAGTTAACAAAACAGAACACGAGGAGGATTCCAGTCCCCAGTCCACCTGGCTGTGCTGCTGCTTCAGTTTCAACTGTTCTGCCTGCGGCTATGGAATCCTGACCTGTTCACCGGACGTGCTACCTTGTCCCAGACCTGCTGTTTTCAACTCTCTAGAGACAGCAGGAGTGGTAAAGATACTCTTAATGATCGGCTATGTAAAGCCAACTGACATTTACTCCTGAGGTGCTGACTTGCTGCACCCTCGACAACTACTGTGATTATTATTATTTGACCATGCTGGTAATTTATGAACATTTGAACATCATGGCCATGTTCTGTTATAATCTCCACCCGGGACAGCCAGAAGAGGACTGGCCACCCCTCATAGCCTGGTTCCTCTCTAGGTTTCTTCCTAGGTTTTGGCTTTTCTAGGGAGTTTTTCCTTGCCACCGTGCTTCTACACCTGCATTGCTTGCTGTTTGGGGTTTTAGGCTGGGTTTCTGTACAGCACTTTGAGATATCAGCTGATGTACGAACGGCTTTATAAATACATTTGATTTGATTCTGTTCTACTCCAGCCTACAGTCGTTAAACTGGAAGACTTCTGACCTCTTGTTTTGAAACAGCCGGGGCCTATAGTGGTTGTTTAGACTGGTGAGTAATGGCTGGGGCTCCCAGAGGACGGTGTGCCACTGGGATGAAACCGAACACTGCCTGTCGTAGCCCAGCATTCGGAGACAGTGCTGTAACAGTACACCTTCACTGTCACTACTGTCTGTCTGTCTTCACCAGACTAGACCTGTAGTTTAGTATAATACAATGGTTTACCACAGCCTATAACCAAACTCTGTCTCTCCGTCTTTCTCTCTGTGTTTCAATATTCAGTCTCGGGGTAGCAGTTGGGGCTAAGGAAGGCTAAGCTGATTGCTGCTGGCTGGTGACTTCCCTTAGAAGCTGGTGTTGGACTGGAGCAGCCAGCTATGGCCATGAGCCAGAAGTCCCTCTTCCTTCTGTGGACCAGAGCCAACATGGAGGTTTAGACCAGACAGACGCCGAGCAAGTGTTCAGGTAAGATGGTGTTTTTTTACAGGACCTCTCTCTCGCTCTCTCTCTGTACACGTGATGTAAGCAAACAAAACCGCAATGAATCGTAGTGACTCTCTGAGGTGCTACAAAACGTACTTTATCTCCCAGCAGCCTCTGTTCTCGTCTTGAGCCAAGTATAGCAGTGCGTTGTCGTGATTGAATTGTTTTGAGGAAATGTTCAAGACACTGCTTCTGTGAAGAATGATGGTAGCTGGTAAAGAATGTAGACTGATGCTGGTGTAGCAGATCATGCTGCCTGTGGTAGCCCATCCTTAATATGTTCACTTTCAGTCTCTTTTTAACTTTTTGCTGTAGGTCGGAGCATCTCAAATGCCTCTGAACTGTAGCCTAATAGGTTTTAGGAGAACAGTATAGGGAATTTAAACTTTTCTTGGACAGTGTACTCGCAAATTTTTCCCCCAACATCGGACACTCTAGCGGTTAGAGGAATAAATCACCTCGAGCTCAACATTTTTAAATGGACTGTAAAATATTGGTACGTTTTGCGACTAAAGACACCCTTCCAGCTAGCTGACCACCGATATACATGGCTATTTATGTAAGTTAGGTTTTGAAAGTTAATTTTTAAACATTTTTAATTTATTTATATATATATATATATATACACACATTTTGTGGGACACTCTGTATATTGTAAAATTAGACCACACATCATTTTAATATACAACTTTTTCCTCTGAAATATAGATAACGGATTTCAGGCAAGTACATTTTTTATTTTTTTTACTCTAAGGCTAGCCAACTATCTAGTAAACACTTCGGATATAAGGTTGTATTTAAAAATATACATATAATTTAACAAATATATCTTGTAATTGATCAAAATAGTACGATGGCCAATAACTATATTGTATGTATATATGTATGCCGATAATGCGTGACTTTTTTTGTTGTAGGGGTAAACTGCTTATCAAAAAGCTGATAGTAGTATTTCCACTGAAATGTCAAACATGCTAATTGCTAACATTAGCTAACATTTTTATGACACCAATAATCACAAATCCATTGATGGCTTGATCACAAGATAACACTTGTTGAAGGTAATATATATATATATATATATATATATATATTTTTTTTTAAACGCTGTTGATAACGCTATGCCGATAATACGGGGTGCTAAGGTTTGTTATCCTCATCTCATTCTGAGGTGAGTGGTACCACCACTACATTTTCAGTTCGTCTGGGCCTGGGAACAGAGCTGGAAAGACAGCAGGAGGATACTGCTGCTTCTCTCTCTTTCTCAAGCTGTTCTCTCCCTCTACTTTGTCTTCCTCCTCTTAGCAGAGACACAAACTCACATTTTAACAGCTTTACGTAGTTAGACAAACAGTGGTTGTGTGTGTGGGGGGGGGGGATTGTTGGGTTCAGTCAGAGCTCCTTTGAAGGGACGCACCCAGCGACAGATGATGTCATTGGAACTTCGGACCAGGCCGGGCCCCATCTCAGGCTGGCTCTTGGAAGGAAACTGTCACAGGATGTTCCAGGGAAGTTTTTTGGGGGGGAAAGGCATGACCGGGTGGGGCAGGGAGCATTTACCAGCTCTGTTTTTGTTGTTTGAGTCTGTCTGCTGTTAGCTCTTTGACTGACCATTTCAGAAGTTACGTAAGAGATGCCCTGTGTCCTACTAATACTTTTGCTTTGTGGTCTGTCTTTTTTCTTTTGACATGATAAACAAAGTTAGAGAAGAAATCCTGTTTTTAAATTGTGGACGCGGAAGGTTAATGTTATTCTATGTTACATGCTATTCCATGTTCGGATTCCAGGTTGTCTGAAATCAGTACTTTCCATCTCCGTAGCGTTGTAACCTTGTTTTTGTGCCTAAAGGACAGAGCTGGCTGACGTAATGTGCAGTGAACATGCTGTGATAAATCACAAGCCCTGCTGAAATGGTTGTTGCCTCGGAATGTGGGGGGGGCGGCGTTTTGCTGTCGTCTAGGTTTTGGGGGCGGGGTCAAACGTTGTCCTATCGTGATATACCGTGCTATCGCTAATTTCCTTTCTGTAATATGAAGTGTTGACGGAGTGAACGACGAGTGGTAAAACTCACTTTAACATGTATTGCTGGTGAGTGCCTGAGGCGATAGTCATTTGGTTCAGTCAGGAAAACCATCCTGTAATCTAGTCATGGCTCATCCTATAATGACTGCCTAATGTACACACACACCTTTTCTATTCATATACTGTCTATACACACCATTCATATACACAGTGAGTCACGTGACTGTGACCTCCTTACTTCATTTGCACACGCTGTATATAGATTTTTCTATTGTGTTATTGACTGTACGTTTGTTTACTCCATGAGTTTGTTTTTGACGCTTTGCTTTATCTTGGCCAGGTTGCAGTTGTAATTGAGAACTTGTTCTTAACTGGCCTCCCTGGTTAAATAAAGGTGTTCTCAACTAGCCTACCTGGTTAAATAAAGGTGTTCTCAACTAGCCTACCTGGTTAAATAAAGGTGTTCTCAACTAGCCTACCTGGTTAAATAAAGGTGAAATAAATAAATATAAAGCAGGCAGACAGGCATCGAGGCATCCAGTTACTGTTTGATTGAAAGTTAGAATGGGCAGAACGAGTGACCTAAGGAACTCTGAGCGTGGTGTGATCATCGGGGCCAGGCGCACTGTTTCCAGTACCTCAGAAACGGCCGGCCTCTTGGGCTTTTCACACGCGACGTTAGAACGAGTGACCTAAGGAACTTTGAACGTGGTGTGATCATCGGGGCTAGAATTTTCAATTTGTTTGTCTTCCAGAGATTTGAGACTGGGACAGCGGTTCACCTTCCAGCAGGACAGTGGCCCTAAGCAAACTGCTAAAGCAACACTCGAGTGGTTTAAGGGGAAACATTTTGAATGGCCAGACCTCAGTCCAATTGAGATTCTGTGGTTGACTTGAAGATTGCTGTACACCAGCGTAACCCATCCAACTTGAAGGAGCTGGAGCAGTTTTGCCTTGAAGAATGGGCAAAAATCCTAGTGGCTAGATGTGCCAAGTTTATAGAGACACCCCAAGATACTTGCAGCTGTAATTGCTGCAAAAGGTGCCTCTAGTAATTATTGACTTTGGTTGGGGGTGAATAGTTATGTACGTTCAAGTTTTCTGTTTTTGTCTTTATTTCCTGTTTGTTCCACAGTATAAATAAATACATATTTTTCAAAGTGGTAGGCATGTTGTGTAAATCAAATGATTACAAACGCCTCAAAAATCAGATTTAATTCCAGGTTGAAAGGCAGCAAAGCAGGAAAAATGCCAAGGGGGTGAATACTTTCGCAAGCCACTGTATCATGTGGTTAATCAAAATTCTCGGTATGCCATCCCCGCATCCTCCACAATGGTTTAGTCCACTGAGACAGCCGTGAATCAGACCAGTGTCTCATGTGCCAACAAAAATAGGTGTATATTTTAGACTGCTCAATTAAAAAAAAAAATGGGTCGATCAACAGTCCATCGAGCAATCGACTAAATGGGGTCAGTCCTACTATAGTGTATGTACTATTTAGGCACCTGTACTGAGCCATAAGGGAGACTTGGCATCTACCACCCCACTATCAGATTAGAGCCATAAGGGAGGCTAAACATCTACCACCCCACTACCACTATCAGATTAGAGCCATAAGGGAGGCTGGACATCTACCACCCCACTACCACTATCAGATTAGAGCCATAAGGGAGGCTAGACATCTACCACCCTACAACCACTATCAGATTAGATCCATAAGGGAAACTAGACATCTACCACCCCACTACCACTATCAGATTAGATCCATAAGGGAGACTGGACATCTACCACCCTACAACCACTATCAGATTAGATCCATAAGGGAAACTAGACATCTACCACCCCACTACCACTATCAGATTAGATCCATAAGGGAGACTGGACATCTACCACCCTACAACCACTATCAGATTAGATCCATAAGGGAAACTAGACATCTACCACCCCACTACCACTATCAGATTAGATCCATAAGGGAAACTAGACATCTACCACCCCACTACCACTATCAGATTAGATCCATAAGGGAAACTAGACATCTACCACCCCACTACCACTATCAGATTAGATCCATAAGGGAGACTGGACATCTACCACCCCACTACCACTATCAGATTAGATCCATAAGGGAAACTAGACATCTACCACCCCACTACCACTATCAGATTAGATCCATAAGGGAGACTGGACATCTACCACCCTACAACCACTATCAGATTAGATCCATAAGGGAAACTAGACATCTACCACCCCACTACCACTATCAGATTAGATCCATAAGGGAGACTGGACATCTACCACCCTACAACCACTATCAGATTAGATCCATAAGGGAAACTAGACATCTACCACCCCACTACCACTATCAGATTAGATCCATAAGGGAAACTAGACATCTACCACCCCACTACCACTATCAGATTAGATCCATAAGGGAGACTGGACATCTACCACCCTACAACCACTATCAGATTAGATCCATAAGGGAAACTAGACATCTACCACCCCACTACCACTATCAGATTAGATCCATAAGGGAGACTGGACATCTACCACCCTACAACCACTATCAGATTAGATCCATAAGGGAAACTAGACATCTACCACCCCACTACCACTATCAGATTAGATCCATAAGGGAAACTAGACATCTACCACCCCACTACCACTATCAGATTAGATCCATAAGGGAAACTAGACATCTACCACCCCACTACCACTATCAGATTAGATCCATAAGGGAAACTAGACATCTACCACCCCACTACCACTATCAGATTAGATCCATAAGGGAAACTAGACATCTACCACCCCACTACCACTATCAGATTAGATCCATAAGGGAAACTAGACATCTACCACCCCACTACCACTATCAGATTAGATCCATAAGGGAAACTAGACATCTACCACCCCACTACCACTATCAGATTAGATCCATAAGGGAAACTAGACATCTACCACCCCACTACCACTATCAGATTAGATCCATAAGGGAAACTAGACATCTACCACCCCACTACCACTATCAGATTAGATCCATAAGGGAGACTGGACATCTACCACCCCACTACCACTATCAGATTAGATCCATAAGGGAAACTAGACATCTACCACCCCACTACCACTATCAGATTAGATCCATAAGGGAAACTAGACATCTACCACCCCACTACCACTATCAGATTAGATCCATAAGGGAGACTGGACATCTACCACCCCACTACCACTATCAGATTAGATCCATAAGGGAAACTAGACATCTACCACCCCACTACCACTATCAGATTAGATCCATAAGGGAAACTAGACATCTACCACCCCACTACCACTATCAGATTAGATCCATAAGGGAAACTAGACATCTACCACCCCACTACCACTATCAGATTAGATCCATAAGGGAAACTAGACATCTACCACCCCACTACCACTATCAGATTAGATCCATAAGGGAAACTAGACATCTACCACCCCACTACCACTATCAGATTAGATCCATAAGGGAAACTAGACATCTACCACCCCACTACCACTATCAGATTAGATCCATAAGGGAAACTAGACATCTACCACCCCACTACCACTATCAGATTAGATCCATAAGGGAAACTAGACATCTACCACCCTACAACCACTATCAGATTAGATCCATAAGGGAAACTAGACATCTACCACCCCACTACCACTATCAGATTAGATCCATAAGGGAAACTAGACATCTACCACCCCACTACCACTATCAGATTAGATCCATAAGGGAAACTAGACATCTACCACCCCACTACCACTATCAGATTAGATCCATAAGGGAAACTAGACATCTACCACCCCACTACCACTATCAGATTAGATCCATAAGGGAAACTAGACATCTACCACCCCACTACCACTATCAGATTAGATCCATAAGGGAGACTGGACATCTACCACCCCACTACCACTATCAGATTAGATCCATAAGGGAGACTAGACATCTACCACCCCACTACCACTATCAGATTAGATCCATAAGGGAAACTAGACATCTACCACCCCACTACCACTATCAGATTAGATCCATAAGGGAGACTAGACATCTACCACCCCACTACCACTATCAGATTAGATCCATAAGGGAAACTAGACATCTACCACCCCACTACCACTATCAGATTAGATCCATAAGGGAAACTAGACATCTACCACCCCACTACCACTATCAGATTAGATCCATAAGGGAAACTAGACATCTACCACCCCACTACCACTATCAGATTAGATCCATAAGGGAGACTAGACATCTACCACCCCACTACCACTATCAGATTAGATCCATAAGGGAAACTAGACATCTACCACCCCACTACCACTATCAGATTAGATCCATAAGGGAGACTGGACATCTACCACCCTACAACCACTATCAGATTAGATCCATAAGGGAAACTAGACATCTACCACCCCACTACCACTATCAGATTAGATCCATAAGGGAGACTGGACATCTACCACCCTACAACCACTATCAGATTAGATCCATAAGGGAAACTAGACATCTACCACCCCACTACCACTATCAGATTAGATCCATAAGGGAAACTAGACATCTACCACCCCACTACCACTATCAGATTAGATCCATAAGGGAGACTAGACATCTACCACCCCACTACCACTATCAGATTAGATCCATAAGGGAAACTAGACATCTACCACCCCACTACCACTATCAGATTAGATCCATAAGGGAAACTAGACATCTACCACCCCACTACCACTATCAGATTAGATCCATAAGGGAAACTAGACATCTACCACCCCACTACCACTATCAGATTAGATCCATAAGGGAGACTAGACATCTACCACCCCACTACCACTATCAGATTAGATCCATAAGGGAAACTAGACATCTACCACCCCACTACCACTATCAGATTAGATCCATAAGGGAGACTGGACATCTACCACCCTACAACCACTATCAGATTAGATCCATAAGGGAAACTAGACATCTACCACCCCACTACCACTATCAGATTAGATCCATAAGGGAAACTAGACATCTACCACCCCACTACCACTATCAGATTAGATCCATAAGGGAAACTAGACATCTACCACCCTACAACCACTATCAGATTAGATCCATAAGGGAAACTAGACATCTACCACCCCACTACCACTATCAGATTAGATCCATAAGGGAAACTAGACATCTACCACCCCACTACCACTATCAGATTAGATCCATAAGGGAAACTAGACATCTACCACCCCACTACCACTATCAGATTAGATCCATAAGGGAAACTAGACATCTACCACCCCACTACCACTATCAGATTAGATCCATAAGGGAAACTAGACATCTACCACCCCACTACCACTATCAGATTAGATCCATAAGGGAAACTAGACATCTACCACCCCACAACCACTATCAGATTAGATCCATAAGGGAAACTAGACATCTACCACCCCACTACCACTATCAGATTAGATCCATAAGGGAGACTAGACATCTACCACCCCACTACCACTATCAGATTAGATCCATAAGGGAGACTAGACATCTACCACCCCACTACCACTATCAGATTAGATCCATAAGGGAAACTAGACATCTACCACCCCACTACCACTATCAGATTAGATCCATAAGGGAAACTAGACATCTACCACCCCACTACCACTATCAGATTAGATCCATAAGGGAAACTAGACATCTACCACCCTACAACCACTATCAGATTAGATCCATAAGGGAAACTAGACATCTACCACCCTACAACCACTATCAGATTAGATCCATAAGGGAAACTAGACATCTACCACCCCACTACCACTATCAGATTAGATCCATAAGGGAAACTAGACATCTACCACCCCACTACCACTATCAGATTAGATCCATAAGGGAAACTAGACATCTACCACCCCACTACCACTATCAGATTAGATCCATAAGGGAAACTAGACATCTACCACCCCACTACCACTATCAGATTAGATCCATAAGGGAAACTAGACATCTACCACCCCACTACCACTATCAGATTAGATCCATAAGGGAGACTAGACATCTACCACCCCACTACCACTATCAGATTAGATCCATAAGGGAGACTAGACATCTACCACCCCACTACCACTATCAGATTAGATCCATAAGGGAAACTAGACATCTACCACCCCACTACCACTATCAGATTAGATCCATAAGGGAGACTAGACATCTACCACCCCACTACCACTATCAGATTAGATCCATAAGGGAGACTAGACATCTACCACCCCACTACCACTATCAGATTAGATCCATAAGGGAAACTAGACATCTACCACCCCACTACCACTATCAGATTAGATCCATAAGGGAGACTAGACATCTACCACCCCACTACCACTATCAGATTAGATCCATAAGGGAGACTAGACATCTACCACCCCACTACCACTATCAGATTAGATCCATAAGGGAGACTAGACATCTACCACCCCACTACCACTATCAGATTAGATCCATAAGGGAGACTAGACATCTACCACCCCACTACCACTATCAGATTAGATCCATAAGGGAGACTAGACATCTACCACCCCACTACCACTATCAGATTAGATCCATAAGGGAAACTAGACATCTACCACCCCACTACCACTATCAGATTAGATCCATAAGGGAGACTGGACATCTACCACCCCACTACCACTATCAGATTAGATCCATAAGGGAAACTAGACATCTACCACCCCACTACCACTATCAGATTAGATCCATAAGGGAGACTAGACATCTACCACCCCACTACCACTATCAGATTAGATCCATAAGGGAAACTAGACATCTACCACCCCACTACCACTATCAGATTAGATCCATAAGGGAGACTAGACATCTACCACCCCACTACCACTATCAGATTAGATCCATAAGGGAGACTAGACATCTACCACCCCACTACCACTATCAGATTAGATCCATAAGGGAGACTGGACATCTACCACCCCACTACCACTATCAGATTAGATCCATAAGGGAGACTAGACATCTACCACCCCACTACCACTATCAGATTAGATCCATAAGGGAAACTAGACATCTACCACCCTACAACCACTATCAGATTAGATCCATAAGGGAGACTAGACATCTACCACCCCACTACCACTATCAGATTAGATCCATAAGGGAAACTAGACATCTACCACCCCACTACCACTATCAGATTAGATCCATAAGGGAGACTAGACATCTACCACCCCACTACCACTATCAGATTAGATCCATAAGGGAGACTAGACATCTACCACCCCACTACCACTATCAGATTAGATCCATAAGGGAGACTGGACATCTACCACCCCACTACCACTATCAGATTAGATCCATAAGGGAGACTAGACATCTACCACCCCACTACCACTATCAGATTAGATCCATAAGGGAAACTAGACATCTACCACCCTACAACCACTATCAGATTAGATCCATAAGGGAAACTAGACATCTACCACCCCACTACCACTATCAGATTAGATCCATAAGGGAGACTAGACATCTACCACCCCACTACCACTATCAGATTAGATCCATAAGGGAGACTAGACATCTACCACCCCACTACCACTATCAGATTAGATCCATAAGGGAAACTAGACATCTACCACCCCACTACCACTATCAGATTAGATCCATAAGGGAAACTAGACATCTACCACCCCACTACCACTATCAGATTAGATCCATAAGGGAGACTGGACATCTAGTAGTGTAGCCTATTTTAAAACATTTATTTTTCCATGTATAGGCACACCCCATCTGTTTTAATAAAAACAACTATATGTACTGAGTTTGTCTGATGCTTTTAAGCACACTGTTTTGATCAAATAATTAAGACACACAAATGCCTTGAGGAAGCCAGAGATCAAGCCGGAGAGTTGAGCATTGCAGTCGTCTAATCTAGAAGTGACAAAAGCATGGATTATTTTCTGCATCATTTCTGGACAAAGTTTCAGATATTTGCGACGTTACGAAGATGGGGGGGGGGAGCTGTCCTTTTAAATATTCTTGACGTGTTCGTGAAAAGAGAGATCAGGGTCCAGGGTAACGTCGAGGTCCTTCACAGTTTTATTGGAGACGACTGTACAATCATCAAGATGTAATTGTCAGATCCTGTCAATCATTGTCATCAGACGATGCTATTGTAAAATCGTCATCATGAGCTGCCTGTTGGTACTCTTGTCACAAAGAACAACATTGGAACGTAACTGTTATTTTAAAAAGCTTTTGAACCGGTTGATAACGTTCTTTTTACGTTCTGGCCATTTTTTTTTCTCAGTCCCACAAAAACTCACTGCCCTCACTGTCACTCACTGCCCTCACTGCCCTCACTGCCACTCACTGTCACTCACTGTCACTCACTGCCCTCACTGCCCTCACTTTCACTCACTGCCCTCACTTTCACTCACTGCCCTCACTGTCCTCACTGTCCTCACTGTCCTCACTGTCACTCACTGTCACTCACTGTCACTCACTGCCCTCACTGTCACTCACTGCCCTCACTGTCACTCACTGCCCTCACTGCCCTCACTGTCACTCACTGCCCTCACTGTCACTCACTGTCACTCACTGCCCTCACTGCCCTCACTGTCACTCACTGTCACTCACTGCCCTCACTGCCCTCACTGCCCTCACTGTCACTCACTGTCACTCACTGTCACTCACTGTCACTCACTGCCCTCACTGTCACTCACTGCCCTCACTGCCCTCACTGTCACTCACTGCCCTCACTGTCACTCACTGCCCTCACTGTCACTCACTGTCACTCACTGCCCCCACTGCCCTCACTGCCCTCACTGTCACTCACTGTCACTCACTGCCCTCACTGCCCTCACTGTCACTCACTGCCCTCACTGTCACTCACTGCCCTCACTGTCACTCACTGCCCTCACTGCCCTCACTGCCCTCACTGTCACTCACTGCCCTCACTGTCACTCACTGCCCTCACTGTCACTCACTGCCCTCACTGTCACTCACTGTCACTCACTGCCCTCACTGCCCTCACTGTCACTCACTGTCACTCACTGCCCTCACTGTCACTCACTGCCCTCACTGTCACTCACTGCCCTCACTGTCACTCACTGTCACTCACTGCCCTCACTGTCACTCACTGCCCTCACTGTCACTCACTGCCCTCACTGTCACTCACTGTCACTCACTGTCACTCACTGTCACTCACTGTCACTCACTGTCACTCACTGCCACTCACTGCCCTCACTGTCACTCACTGCCCTCACTGTCACTCACTGTCACTCACTGTCACTCACTGCCCTCACTGTCACTCACTGCCCTCACTGTCACTCACTGTCACTCACTGCCCTCACTGTCACTCACTGTCACTCACTGCCCTCACTGTCACTCACTGCCCTCACTGCCCTCACTCTCACTCAAACTTATTCCAGTCTCTGCCTGCCAGCTGAAAATCTTTGTGTTTGTGTAGGCTACCTGCCCCTCCCCCCTAAGCAAAGAGTCTACTGTAGCCCCCCCCCCCCCTCCTAGGCGTGCAGTCTACTGTAGCCCCTCCCCCCCAGGTGTGCCTAGTCTACTGTAGCCCTCCCCCCCAGGTGTGCCTAGTCTACTGTAGCCCCTCCCCCCCAGGCCTGCCTAGTCTACTGTAGCCCCTCCCCCTAGGCCTGCCTAGTCTACTGTAGCCCCTCCCCCCTAGGCCTGCCTAGTCTACTGTAGCCCCTCCCCCCTAGGCCTGCCTAGTCTACCGTAGCCCCTTCCCCCCTAGGCCTGCCTAGTCTACTGTAGCCCCTCCCCCCCAGGTGTGCCTAGTCTACTGTAGCCCTCCCCCCCAGGTGTGCCTAGTCTACTGTAGCCCCCCCCCCAGGCCTTCCTAGTCTACTGTAGCCCCTCCCCCCTAGGCCTGCCTAGTCTACCGTAGCCCCTTCCCCCCTAGGCCTGCCTAGTCTACTGTAGCCCCCCCCCCAGGCCTTCCTAGTCTACTGTAGCCCCTCCCCCCTAGGCGTGCAGAGTCTACTGTAGCTACTGCCTTTACAGGACTGATTCAGAAATTAGGGAGTGGTTTAATTAGAGAACAGTTCTGAACTTGTTCAATGCTAGTTAAGGATACTACAGTTATCACGTTTCACATTGGATTGTTTACTTTATTTCTGGTGCCACTCTGCACACACACAAGCTTTCTTGTTAGCTAGCCCGTTAGCTAGCCCGTTAGCTAGCCCGTTAGCTAGCCCGTTAGCTAGCCCGTTAGCTAGCCCGTTAGCTAGCTCAGGTCTAGCTCTCTCAAACTCTAGGCGACATCATGTGTAATGCAATGGAACTGAGTCATGGCCAAGGGCTAGTTCTGGTCCAATGTTAGTTAAGCCAACTCTCTGAAGTTAAAAGACATTCAAAGTTCCTCTATAGAAGCTACTCCTCCGTAGGTATAATTTTGCAAATTCAAGTCATGCACGTCATAACAACAAGATGCCCAGCGCCTTATTACCCAGAGTTCTCCTCACCTGCAAAGTTTCAGTCACATATCGTACCCTACACTTGTTAAAAACATTTTTGAAAGCTATTGGGAAATAATTTTGGTTCCAACCCGAGGTTAATTTAGATATTATGCTCATAAGTGGTGACTCATCCTCCCACGCTCTTTCTCTCCTCTACTCTTTCACGTTGGTTCTCTCCTTCTCTTGCTCTCCCTCTCACATGCTTCAGCTCTCTCTTGTTTTCCCACTCTCCTGCTGTCTTTACTGTACTGACTTTATTGTCCCCATGGGGACAGTTTGTTGGTGTCATGTACACGTTTTAAAGTGGCGTTTTTTAAATAACCAAACAAGTTGACAATATAACTTTCATAACTGTTACATACCAATAAAAAGAGACAAGAGTCCTGTTCTTACTGAGTGGATAGGAACATTAGCCTGCTGGTCTTACTGAGTCTATAGGAACATTAGCCTGCTGGCCTTACTGAGTGGATAGGAACATTAGCCTGCTGGTCTTACTGAGTCTATAGGAACATTAGCCTGCTGGCCTTACTGAGTGGATAGGAACATTAGCCTGCTGGCCTTACTGGGTGGATAGGAACATTCGCCTGCTGGTCTTACTGGGTGGATAGGAACATTAGCCTGCTGGCCTTACTGAGTGGATAGGAACATTAGCCTGCTGGTCTTACTGGGTATATAGGAACATGAGCCTGCTGGCCTTACTGAGTCTATAGGAACATTAGCCTGCTGGCCTTACTGAGTCTATAGGAACATTAGCCTGCTGGCCTTACTGAGTCTATAGGAACATTCGCCTGCTGGTCTTACTGGGTGGATAGGAACATTAGCCTGCTGGTCTTACTGGGTATATAGGAACATGAGCCTGCTGGCCTTACTGAGTCTATAGGAACATTAGCCTGCTGGCCTTACTGAGTCTATAGGAACATTCGCCTGCTGGTCTTACTGGGTGGATAGGAACATTAGCCTGCTGGCCTTACTGAGTCTATAGGAACATTAGCCTGCTGGTCTTACTGGGTGGATAGGAACATTAGCCTGCTGGTCTTACTGGGTATATAGGAACATGAGCCTGCTGGCCTTACTGAGTCTATAGGAACATTAGCCTGCTGGCCTTACTGAGTCTATAGGAACATTCGCCTGCTGGTCTTACTGGGTGGATAGGAACATTAGCCTGCTGGCCTTACTGAGTCTATAGGAACATTAGCCTGCTGGCCTTACTGAGTCTATAGGAACATTAGCCTGCTGGCCTTACTGAGTCTATAGGAACATTAGCCTGCTGATCTTACTGAGTCGATAGGAACATTAGCCTGCTGGCCTTACTGAGTCTATAGGAACATTAGCCTGCTGATCTTACTGAGTCTATAGGAACATTAGCCTGCTGGCCTTACTGAGTGGATAGGAACATTAGCCTGCTGGTCTTACTGAGTCTATAGGAACATTAGCCTGCTGGTCTTACTGAGTCTATAGGAACATTAGCCTGCTGGCCTTACTGAGTGGATAGGAACATTAGCCTGCTGGCCTTACTGAGTGGATAGGAACATTAGCCTGCTGGCCTTACTGGGTGGATAGGAACATTAGCCTGCTGGCCTTACTGGGTCTATAGGAACATTAGCCTGCTGGCCTTACTGAGTCTATAGGAACATTAGCCTGCTGGCCTTACTGAGTCTATAGGAACATTAGCCTGCTGGCCTTACTGAGTCTATAGGAACATTAGCCTGCTGATCTTACTGAGTCGATAGGAACATTAGCCTGCTGGCCTTACTGAGTCTATAGGAACATTAGCCTGCTGATCTTACTGAGTCTATAGGAACATTAGCCTGCTGGCCTTACTGAGTGGATAGGAACATTAGCCTGCTGGTCTTACTGGGTGGATAGGAACATTAGATTGCTGGCCTTACTGAGTCTATAGGAACATTAGCCTGCTGGTCTTACTGAGTCTATAGGAACATTAGCCTGCTGGTCTTACTGGGTGGATAGGAACATTAGCCTGCTGGTCTTACTGGGTGGATAGGAACATTAGCCTGCTGGCCTTACTGGGTGGATAGGAACATTAGCCTGCTGGCCTTACTGGGTGGATAGGAACATTAGCCTGCTGGCCTTACTGGGTGGACAGGAACATTAGCCTGCTGGCCTTACTGGGTGGATAGGAACATTAGCCTGCTGGCCTTACTGGGTGGATAGGAACATTAGCCTGAGTTATTTAGGAGTGATATCACACCTGGCACAAGTGATTGTCTAGTTCTGTTTTTCCTGCTGAGGGTTGCCTTATACCTGCGCCCAGAGGGGAGTAGTTCAAAGTCCAGGTATAGGGGGTGGCTTGGGTCTAAAATGATTTTGTGAGCCTTTACAGAGGGCCCTGACCTTAAAGATCTCATCCAGGCCTGTCTGTTTGACTCCTAGTACCTTGCTTGCTGTGGTAATAATCCTTCTCAGCATATTTCTCTGGCTGGCAGTGGCATTGCCAAACAACATTGTACAATTAACATTAAAAGATCCCAGCTTTTTGAGAAAGTACAGTCTCTGTTGGCTCTTTTTTGTAGATTAGGTCTGTACATTTACTCCACTGAAGCTTATTGTCCAAGAGGACACCCAGGTATTTGTATTCCTCTACAATCTCTATGTTCTGACCTCTGATATATGTTACAGAGGCAGGTGTTGTACGCTTCCTGAAGTCTATGCACATCTCTTTGGTCTTGTCGGTATTGAGGACCAAGTGTGATTCCTCACAGCACTCTACAAAGTCATCTAGGACTCGGCCATGGTGTTCCTCGTCATCATGCAACAGGCTGATCAAGGCAGTGTCATCAGAGAACTTAACGAGGTGTCTGCCAGGATGGGAACTAGTACAACTATTAGTGTACAGGAGTGGGGACAAAACACATCCCTGAGGAGCGCCTATGTTTTGTATTGCGTATGTCTGACACGTGGGGACCCATTTTGACCTGCTCAGGAAGTCCCAACAGCTACAAAACCACCCCCCCCTCATCTAAAGAGAAGTCCCGAATGAGTCTTTGTGCCAGAATGTAAGGCTGGATTGTAATTAAAGGCAGAAGAAAAGTCAACAAACAGAACCCTGACATGGGATTCAACACCCTCTAGATGTCTGTAGACCATGTTGAGGAGAGTAAGAATGGCATCATCAACATCATCTCTCTCGGCCTCTCGCGCTCTCGCTCTCTCGGCCTCTCGCTCTCTCGGCCTCTCGCTCTCTCTGCCTCTCGCTCTCTCTCTCTCTGCCTCTCTCTCTCTCGGCCTCTCGCTCTCTCTCTCTCGGCCTCTCGCTCGCTCTCGGCCTCTCGCTCTCTCTCTCGGTCTGTCTCTGTTAGGCGCTGTAGGTGGCCGGAGTGTAGACTGTACAGCATTTGCTGTGGGTAGAAACAAACCGAACAGTCTCCTAATGAGGACAGAAAGTAATTGGAGGAACTCGCAAGGCAGAACATCCCAACTGACCTGCCTGCTGGAGAAGAACAACTCTACTCTGACCTGAAGCAGGACTAGCCTACACTCTAAAATGTGCTCTGTTGTTGTCAACTCAGACTCCTTCCATTCTGTACATAGAGTAGCGATAACCTAGTTTCTATGAGAGTACAAAGGGCCGGAGAAACGAACTCCCACACCAGCTAAAAGAAAGATGGCCTCAAGATTATTGTTTATAGTTCTGTCAGGGACCTAGGAGTGTAATAGCACAAATGTAACAGATACAGTGGAGTAACGTGTTTAATGTGTGGACATACTTGAAGGAAGTTTAAAAAACCTGGCACTTCCCACCTCCAGGCTCTATGCCTGTGGGCTGCTTTTCTGCTGAGATTGGCAAGAATAAAGGATCAATACCCCTCAGTCAGTCTACCCCTCTGTCAGTCTACCCCTGCAGGTGTACACTTCATTCTATTCCTCCTCCTCCTGTAGCCGCTTGGTACGCTCCTCCTCATGTAATTCTATTCCTCCTCCTGTAGTCGCTTGGTACGCTCCTCCTCACTTCATTCTATTCCTCCTCCTCCTGTAGTCGCTTGGTACCTTCCTCCTCACTTCATTCTATTCCTCCTCCTCCTCCTGTAGCCGCTTGGTACGCTCCTCCTCACTTCATTCTATTCCTCCTCCTCCTGTAGCCGCTTGGTACGCTCCTCCTCACTTCATTCTATTCCTCCTCCTCCTGTAGCCGCTTGGTACCCTCCTCCTCACTTCATTCTATTCCTCCTCCTCCTGTAGCCGCTTGGTACCCTCCTCCTCACTTCATTCTATTCCTCCTCCTGTAGCCGCTTGGTACCCTCCTCCTCACTTCATTCTATTCCTCCTCCTCCTGTAGCCGCTTGGTACGCTCCTCCTCATTTCATTCTATTCCTCCTCCTGTAGCCGCTTGGTACGCTCCTCCTCATTTAATTCTATTCCTCCTCCTCCTGTAGCTGCTTGGTACGCTCCTCCTCACTTCATTCTATTCCTCCTCCTGTAGTCGCTTGGTACCCTCCTCCTCACTTCATTCTATTCCTCCTCCTCCTGTAGCCGCTTGGTACGCTCCTCCTCACTTCATTCTATTCCTCCTCCTCCTGTAGCCGCTTGGTACCCTCCTCCTCACTTCATTCTATTCCTCCTCCTCCTGTAGCCGCTTGGTACCCTTCTCCTCACTTCATTCTATTCCTCCTCCTCCTGTAGCCGCTTGGTACGCTCCTCCTCATTTCATTCTATTCCTCCTCCTGTAGCCGCTTGGTACGCTCCTCCTCACTTCATTCTATTCGTCCTCCTCCTGTAGCCGCTTGGTACGCTCCTCCTCACTTCATTCTATTCCTCCTCCTCCTGTAGCCGCTTGGTACCCTCCTCCTCACTTCATTCTATTCCTCCTCCTCCTGTAGCCGCTTGGTACCCTCCTCCTCACTTCATTCTATTCCTCCTCCTCCTGTAGCCGCTTGGTACCCTCCTTCTCACTTCATTCTATTCCTCCTCCTCCTGTAGCCGCTTGGTACCACCCTCCTCACTTCATTTTATTCCTCCTCCTCCTATAGCCGCTTGGTACCCTCCGCCTCACTTCATTCTATTCCTCCTCCTCCTATAGCCGCTTGGTACCCTCCTCACTTCATTCTATTCCTCCTCATGCCAATCTCTACCTGCTAAAGCCTCTATCAATCCCTATGCTTGTTGTTTGTGGGTAGTAGTTATCAGGCCTCAAGTCATCCCAAGGCCCATCTCTACCCCACCCCCTAGAAAGCACCTCTCATCCCAAGGCCCATCTCTACCCCACCCCCTAGAGAGCACCTCTTATCCCAAGGCCCATCTCTACCCCACCCCCTAGAAAGCACCTCTCATCCCAAGGCCCATCTCTACCCCACCCCCAAGAAAGCACCTCTCATCCCAAGGCCCATCTACCCCACCCCCTAGAAAGCACCTCTCATCCCAAGGCCCATCTCTACCCCACCCCCTCGTGAAAGTCGTAGGCTTAAGGGCCTAATAGTTCATGTTTAGAAACAATGACCTTTTGACCTTGGCTTGGTCCCAAACCTCCGGGAGGAGAGGAAGAGAGAGAGTGCATTGGCGTTGAGTACCAAACTCTTGAGTCACATGTTTCCTAGTCGCACTCTGAAACAGAAGAGTGACCCTCGGCACAGACAACATTCCCTCTAACATTTCATAAGAGGTTTTTTAAATTACAGACGAAACCAAAAAAACATTCTAACTTCTGTTCACGGCGAGGCCACTCCCCGTTAGACCTTGTATGTGTTGGTGCTTTAATCTAGTCTACCATTTTACTGTATGTGTTGGTGCTTTAATCTACCATTTTACTGTATGTGTTGGTGCTTTAATCTACCATTTTACTGTATGTGTTGGTGCTTTAATCTAGTCTACCATTTTACTGTATGTGTTGGTGCTTTAATCTACCATTTTACTGTATGTGTTGGTGCTTTAATCTAGTCTACCATTTTACTGTATGTGTTGGTGCTTTAATCTACCATTTTACTGTATGTGTTGGTGCTTTAATCTAGTCTACCATTTTACTGTATGTGTTGGTGCTTTAATCTACTCTACCATTTTACTGTATGTGTTGGTGCTTTAATCTACCAATTTACTGTATGTGTTGGTGCTTTAATCTAGTCTACCAATTTACTGTAGGTGTTGGTGCTTTAATCTACCATTTTACTGTAGGTGTTGGTGCTTTAATCTACCAATTTACTGTAGGTGTTGGTGCTTTAATCTACCAATTTACTGTATGTGTTGGTGCTTTAATCTAGTCTACCAATTTACTGTAGGTGTTGGTGCTTTAATCTACCAATTTACTGTAGGTGTTGGTGCTTTAGTCTACCAATTTACTGTAGGTGTTGGTGCTTTAATCTAGTCTACCAATTTACTGTAGGTGTTGGTGCTTTAATCTACCAATTTACTGTAGGTGTTGGTGCTTTAATCTACCAATTTACTGTATGTGTTGGTGCTTTAATCTAGTCTACCATTTTACTGTATGTGTTGGTGCTTTAATCTATCCTACCATTTTACTGTATGTGTTGGTGCTTTAATCTACCATTTTACTGTATGTGTTGGTGCTTTAATCTAGTCTACCATTGTACTGTATGTGTTGGTGCTTTAATCTACCATTTTACTGTATGTGTTGGTGCTTTAATGTAGTCTACCATTTTACTGTATGTGTTGGTGCTTTAATCTAGTCTACCATTTTACTGTATGTGTTGGTGCTTTAATCTACCATTTTACTGTATGTGTTGGTGCTTTAATCTACCATTTTACTGTATGTGTTGGTGCTTTAATCTAGTCTACCATTTTACTGTATGTGTTGGTGCTTTAATCTACCATTTTACTGTAGGTGTTGGTGCTTTAATCTACCAATTTACTGTATGTGTTGGTGCTTTAATCTACTCTACCATTTTACTGTATGTGTTGGTGCTTTAATCTACCATTTTACTGTATGTGTTGGTGCTTTAATCTACCATTTTACTGTATGTGTTGGTGCTTTAATCTAGTCTACCATTTTACTGTATGTTTTGGTGCTTTAATCTACCATTTTACTGTAGGTGTTGGTGCTTTAATCTACCAATTTACTGTATGTGTTGGTGCTTTAATCTACTCTACCATTTTACTGTAGGTGTTGGTGCTTTAATCTACCATTTTACTGTATGTGTTGGTGCTTTAATCTACCATGTCACTGTATGTGTTGGTGCTTTAATCTAGTCTACCATTTTACTGTATGTGTTGGTGCTTTAATCTACCATTTTACTGTATGTGTTGGTGCTTTAATCTACCATTTTACTGTATGTGTTGGTGCTTTAATCTACCATTTTACTGTATGTGTTGGTGCTTTAATCTACCATTTTACTGTATGTATTTATTACCAATCTCCGTTGGATATTCATGATTTGCTTTACCCTCATTAATATGAATTATTTTTAAATTCATACTCTGTGCTTACTAATTATAAAATACATTAGCCATATACAAATTTTTACTAAATTAAAACATACTATATCGATAAAACTACCCCTTAGAGCTTTTACTATTGTTTTGGTCTCTTTTAACCCTTTCTGTGACATGGGTGTGTTATTTGAGATTGAACCATTTACATAAAAGCGTAATAAGGTCCACCTTTTTTTCTGCGTGTTTTAGACTGGAGCATAACATCCCACCGTCACCAACACTTCTTCTTCTTTTTTTCTGCGTGTTTTAGACTGGAGCATAACATCCCACCGTCACCACTTCTTCTTCTTCTTTTTTTCTGTGTTTTTTAGACTGGAGCATAACATCCCACCGTCACCACTTCTTCTTCTTTTTTTCTGCGTGTTTTAGACTGGAGCATAACATCCCACCGTCACCACTTCTTCTTCTTCTTCTTTTTTTCTGCGTGTTTTAGACTGGAGCATAACATACCACCGTCACCACTTCTTCTTCTTTTTTTCTGCGTGTTTTAGACTGGAGCATAACATCCCACCGTCACCACTTCTTCTTCTTCTTTTTTTCTGCGTGTTTTAGACTGGAGCATAACATCCCACCGTCACCACTTCTTCTTCTTCTTTTTTTCTGCGTGTTTTAGACTGGAGCATAACATCCCACCGTCACCACTTCTCCTTCTTTTTTTCTGCGTGTTTTAGACTGGAGCATAACATCCCACCGTCACCACTTCTTCTTCCTTTTTTCTGCGTGTTTTAGACTGGAGCATAACATCCCACCGTCACCACTTCTTCTTCTTCTTTTTTTCTGCGTGTTTTAGACTGGAGCATAACATACCACCGTCACCACTTCTTCTTCTTTTTTTCTGCGTGTTTTAGACTGGAGCATAACATCCCACCGTCACCACTTCTTCTTCTTCTTTTTTTCTGCGTGTTTTAGACTGGAGCATAACATCCCACCGTCACCACTTCTTCTTCTTCTTTTTTTCTGCGTGTTTTAGACTGGAGCATAACATACCACCGTCACCACTTCTTCTTCTTTTTTTCTGCGTGTTTTAGACTGGAGCATAACATCCCACCGTCACCACTTCTTCTTCTTCTTTTTTTCTGCGTGTTTTAGACTGGAGCATAACATCCCACCGTCACCACTTCTTCTTCTTCTTTTTTTCTGCGTGTTTTAGACTGGAGCATAACATACCACCGTCACCACTTCTTCTTCTTCTTTTTTTCTGCGTGTTTTAGACTGGAGCATAACATCCCACCGTCACCACTTCTTCTTCTTCTTTTTTTCTGCGTGTTTTAGACTGGAGCATAACATCCCACCGTCACCACTTCTTCTTCTTCTTTTTTTCTGCGTGTTTTAGACTGGAGCATAACATCCCACCGTCACCACTTCTTCTTCTTTTTTTCTGCGTGTTTTAGACTGGAGCATAACATCCCACCGTCACCACTTCTTCTTCTTCTTTTTTTCTGCGTGTTTTAGACTGGAGCATAACATACCACCGTCACCACTTCTTCTTCTTTTTTTCTGCGTGTTTTAGACTGGAGCATAACATCCCACCGTCACCACTTCTTCTTCTTCTTTTTTTCTGCGTGTTTTAGACTGGAGCATAACATCCCACCGTCACCACTTCTTCTTCTTCTTTTTTTCTGCGTGTTTTAGACTGGAGCATAACATACCACCGTCACCACTTCTTCTTCTTCTTTTTTTCTGCGTGTTTTAGACTGGAGCATAACATCCCACCGTCACCACTTCTTCTTCTTCTTTTTTTCTGCGTGTTTTAGACTGGAGCATAACATCCCACCGTCACCACCACTTCTTCTTCTTTTTTTCTGCGTGTTTTAGACTGGAGCATAACATCCCACCGTCACCACTTCTTCTTCTTTTTTTCTGCGTGTTTTAGACTGGAGCATAACATACCACCGTCACCACTTCTTCTTCTTCTTTTTTTCTGCGTGTTTTAGACTGGAGCATAACATCCCACCGTCACCACTTCTTCTTCTTTTTTTCTGCGTGTTTTAGACTGGAGCATAACATCCCACCGTCACCACTTCTTCTTCTTCTTTTTTTCTGCGTGTTTTAGACTGGAGCATAACATCCCACCGTCACCACTTCTTCTTCTTTTTTTCTGCGTGTTTTAGACTGGAGCATAACATCCCACCGTCACCACTTCTTCTTCTTCTTTTTTTCTGCGTGTTTTAGACTGGAGCATAACATACCACCGTCACCACTTCTTCTTCTTTTTTTCTGCGTGTTTTAGACTGGAGCATAACATACCACCGTCACCACTTCTTCTTCTTTTCTGCGTGTTTTAGACTGGAGCATAACATCCCACCGTCACCACTTCTTCTTCTTCTTTTTTTCTGCGTGTTTTAGACTGGAGCATAACATCCCACCGTCACCACTTCTTCTTCTTCTTTTTTTCTGCGTGTTTTAGACTGGAGCATAACATCCCACCGTCACCACTTCTTCTTCTTATTTTTTTCTGCGTGTTTTAGACTGGAGCATAACATCCCACCGTCACCACTTCTTCTTCTTCTTTTTTTTAAACGCGTCCTTTCTCTGGAAATGCCGGAAACTTCCTGTTGACAACCTTTTTTTTTTATGCCAACTTTTAAACTCCTCTTCTGCTTGCTCACGCATTTGCTTCTCTGCCCTTGCCCACCGGTCAGTGGATTGGAAGACAGGAAGAGACATCACCACTCTGTCCTCGACCCCACCTTTGTGTTTACTAAATCTACCTCTTTGTGTAGATGGTTGAATGTATACTGTAGGTTCGATGAACTGTATAGATAATGGTAAAATATTAAATAAAGGTAAAATAAATAAAAAAATAGAGATAGATATGTAAAGTGGGGCAAAAAAGTATTTAGTCAGCCACCAATTGCGCAAGTTCTCCCACTTAAAAAAGATGAGAGGCCTGTAATTTTCATCATAGGTACACTTCAACTATGACAGACAAAATTAGGAGAAAAAAATCCAGAAAATCACATTGTAGGATTTGTTATGAATTTATTTGCAAGTTATGGTGATAGATAGAAATAGAGAGAGATATTGATATGTATATATTAGTCACCACATCTACATAAATACTTATTTTCCACCATAATTTTCAAATAAATTCAATTTTTTTTATTTTTCCTTTATTTAACTAGGCAAGTCAGTTAAGAACAAATTCTTATTTTCAATGACGGCCTAGGGTTAACTGCCTGTTCAGGGGCAGAACGCCAGATTTGTACCTTGTCAGCTCGGGGGTTTGAACTTGCAACCTTCCGGTTACTAGTCCAACGCTCTAACCACTAGGCTACCCTGCCGCCCCAATGTGATTTTCGGGATTTTTTGTTGAAGTGTACCTACGATGAAAATTACAGGCCTCTCATCTTTTTTAAGTGGGAGAACTTGCGCAATTGGTGGCTGACTAAATACTTTTTTGCCCCACTTTACAAGTGTTATACATTGGCTTAAAGATTAACTTCTTGTTAATCCAACCGCTGTGTCAGATTTCAAAATTACTTTACGGCGAAAGCATATCATGCGATTATCTGGGAACGGCGCCCAGCAGACAAATCATTACAAACAGTAACCAGCCAATTAGAGGAGTAACAAAAGTCAGAAATTGCGATAAAATATATCACTTACCTTTGATGATCTTCATATGATTGCACTCCCAAGACTCCATGTTACACAATAAATGTTTGTTTTGTTTGAGAATGTCCCTCTTTATATTCAAAAACCTCCGTTTTGTTCAGTAATCCATTGGAACAAAGCGCGGTCACAACAGACAGACGAAAAATCAAAAAAGTATCATAAAATTTGGTAAAAACATGTCAAACAATGTTTATAATCAATCCTCAGGTTGTTTTTGTCATAAATAATCGATCATATTTCACCCGGACAATACCTTCGTCATTGGAAAGGGAAAACAAGAAAGGCACGGTCCCGGTCACGCGCAGGACTCATGTCTGGAAATGTCCAATGTCCTCTCATTGAAAGTGGTGTTTCGCCCTCATTTTTCAGAGTAAATGCCTAAAGACTGGCCACATGTAGTGGAAGCCATAGGGATCGTGAACTGCATCTTAAGTATTTGTATGGTGGATAGGCTTTCAATGAAAAAACAGGCATTTCAAAATAATAGCACTTCCTGGGTGAATTTTCCTCAGGTTTTCGCCTGCCATATCAGTTCTGTTATACTCACAGACATTATTTTAACAGTTTTTGAAAATGTAGAGTCTTTTCTCTCTTTCCAAATCTACCAATTATATGCATATCCTAGCTTCTGGACCTGAGTAGCAGGCAGTTAACTTTGGGCACGCTTTTCATCCAAAATGCTGAATGCTGCCCCCTACCCTAGTGAAGTTAACAAACTATTGTTTTGGCAAGTCTGTTAGGACATCTACTTTGTGTATGACACAAGTACATTTTCCAACAATTGTTTACAAACAGATTATTTCACTTATTTACCATATCACAATTCCAGTGGGTCAGAAGTTTACATACACTAAGTTGACTGCCTTTAAACAGCTTGGAAAATTCCAGAAAATGATGTTGTGGCTTGAGAAGCTTCTGATAGACTAATTTTCATCATTTGAGTCCATTGGAGGGAACCTGCGGATGTATTTCAGGGCCTACCTTCAAACTCAGTGCCTCTCTGCTTGAAATCATGGGAAAATCAAAAGAAATCACCTCAGAAATAAAATTGTAGGCCTCCACAAGTCTGGTTCATCCTTGGGAGCAATTTTCAAATGCCTGAAGGTACCACGTTCATCTGTACAAACAATAGTATGCAAGTACAAACACCATTGGACCACACAGCCATCATACCGCTCTGGAAGGAAATGCATTCTGTCTCCTAGAGATGAATGTACTTTGGTGTGAAACGGGCAAATCAATCCCAGAACAACAGCAAAGGACCTTGTGAAGATGCTGGAGGAAACGGGTACAAAAGTATCTATTTCCACAGTAAAACAAGTCCTATATTGACATAACCTGAAAGGCCGCTCAGCAAGGAAAAAGCCACTGCTCCAATACCGGCATAAAAAAGCCAGACTACAGTTTGCAACTGCACATGGGGACAAAGATCATACTTTTTGGAGAAATGTCCTTTAGTCTGATGAAACAAAAATAGACCTGTTTGGCCATAATGACCATCGTTATGTTTGGAGGAAAAAGGGGGAGGCTTGCAAGCCGAAGAACACCATCCCAACCGTGAAGCACGGGGGTGGCAGCATCATGTTGTGGGGGTGCTTTGCTGCAGGAGGGACTGGTGCACTTCGCAAAATAGATGGCATCATGAGGCAGGAAATTATGTGGATATATTGAAGCAACATCTCAAGACACCAGTCAGGAATTTAAAACTTGGTCGCAAATGGGTCTTCCAAATGGACAATTACCCCAAGAATACTTCCAAAGTTGTGGCAAAATTGCCTAAGGACAACAAAGTCAAGGTATTGCAGTGGCCATCCCAAAGCCCTGACCTCAATCCTATAGAACATTTGTGGGCAGAACTGAAAACACGTGTGTGTGAGCAAGGAGGCCTACAAACCTGACTCAGTTACACCAGCTCTGCCAGGAGGAATGGGCCAAAATTCACCCAACTTCTTGTGGGAAGCTTGTGGAAGGCTACCTGAAACATTTGACCCAAGTTAAACAATTTAAAGGCAATGATACCAAATACTAATTGAGTGTGTGTAAACTTCTGACCCACTGGGAATGTGATGAAAATAATAAAAGCTGAAATAATAAAAGCTGAAATACTATTATTCTAACATTCCACCTTTTTAAAATAAAGTGGTGATCCTAACTGACCTAAGACAAGGTATGTAAAACTTCTGACTTCAACTGTATAATGTCCTTTTGTGGTGGGAATTGACATGATGTATCCAAGTGAGCGGCCAGCCGGGGTGGTTGATTTGTGAGTTGCCCATCGTGCATGCTACCATGGCCTATAATTCTTTATTTTTTGGCAGATGAGTTGGCGACCAATAAATGGCCTTTCTCAAATATATTACAACCCTACCCTCTGTATAAAAACATTTCTATATTTTAAGCAATAAGGGCAGAGGAGATGTGGTGTTTAAGGCCAATATACCCCTGTTAAGGGCTGGATTCAGCCCTTAGCCGTGGTATATTGGCCATATATCACCAACGCCTGAGTTGCCTTATTGCTAATATGAACTGGTTACCAGCGTAATTAGAGCAGTAAAAATACATATTTTATCATACCCGTGGTATACAGTCTGATGAGGACAGCTTGTCTGTCCAAACGTTGGATATTAGGTTATTAAATGATTGCGTCTGAGCTCCTGGAGTTTTCAGCTCTCCTTTTCATTTTCAAGTGTTATACTCCTGCTAGCCAGCACCTCGCCTAAACAGGTGTGCGTTTCTTTCGACTCTAGATTATACGGTCTGATATACCACGGCTGTCAGCCAATCAGCATTCAGGGCTGGAACCACCCAGTTTATAATACAACCCTAACTCTCTAACCTCCTGTGTTGTGTTTGTTTTCCTCCAGTGCTGTGGGTCCTCTGCCTGGGAATGGAGTGGTGTCAGCTGCAGACTGGATGACAGGGTCTTCAGGGGTAGCCCACCGCTAATCCGTTGCGTTACGGTAACACTGACGGCGAGAGACATCTTCACCCCGGCGACCACAACAGAATCTACCTCTTTTTCCTCATCCGACTCTATCTGGACTCTCTCCTGGTCCCCTCTACTGCCCCCTCCTTCCCTTCCCTCTCCTCCTTTTCCCCTCACCTTCCCTCCTCCCTCCCCTCTTCTTCCCTACTGTCAATCTCTTCCTTCTCTCCTACCTTGTTGTCCATGTGCCAGCACCTCTCTCCTGCTCCTGTCTGAACCCTGAACATTGACTTCTGACCCTTGATCCCTCTGGAGGTCAGGATGAGCTGGCTGAGCCGGCTGACCCCCCGGGGTCCGGGGGGCAGGTCCAGTAGGAACGTAGCCTCTTCCAGTCCCTGTACTGCTGACCCAGAGACCTGCCTCATGGTGTTCGAGAACCACTGGAGACAGGTGAGACACTCACTCACTCACTCACGGTTGATCTCGGGAACAAGGGAGTACTCTGTTTCTTGTTTTTGGTAATATTGGAAAGTCTGAAAAAGTTACTAGCTAGCTACCTTTTTGCATTTGGATCTCGTGACACAGTTGTCATGTGTTGCTGGCACCGCTGCTATCTGTCCAGGAATCCTGCCGACCAAGGGTCTGATGAGCTGCTTGGCGTAGCACTATTAGCCGCCTATCAAGCTAGCAGGGTTTCCTTGAGGGCTTTGAACACAGCCCGCGACACGGTTAGACCTTGTGGCTGGGACGGCGGGTTGTCCCGTGCTTGTAACTCCCTAGATCACTGCTGTTTTGTTGCATTTTCTAGCTTCCCTGCGACATGCCCTGTCTGAAACTGTGAGGAGTAACCGCGTAGCCTACGTTGCTACCATGACAAAGACCAAAGCCGGCCGGAGTACCGTTGAGGACAGTGGTGTGTCTCTTTCAAAGGAGTTTGTCAAGCAGTTGTTACCACAAGAAAATCGCTTCAAGTGTGGTGTTCAATTACTGGTGGAGTCAACAAATAAAATAATGGACGACCTGACCAGAGAGGTCCAGGACCTGATGAACAGTTTACAGTTCTCCCAGGATCAGCTCAATGAGTTTAATACTCACGTCATGCAATAAAATGCTAATTAATTACTTAAAAATCATACAACGTGATTTTCTGGATTTTTGTTTTAGATTCCGTCTCTCACAGTTGAAGTGTACCTAGGATAATAATTACAGACCTCTACATGCTTTGTAAGTAGGAAAACCTGCAAAATCGTCAGTGTGTCAAATACTTGTTCTCCCCACTGTATATACTAGGCGGTGTCAGAGGAAGGCCCAGAAAATTGTCAGACTGAAGATACCCAAGTCATAGACTGTTCTCTCTGCCTGATCAACTCGATGCGAAGGAGATGTGTTGCTCTGCATGAGGCAAATGGTGTTCACACCAGATACTGAATGGTTTTTCTGATCCATGCTCCTACTTTTTGTTTTTTAAAGGTATTATATCTGTGACCAACATATTCACATCTGTATTCCCAGTTATGTGAAATCCATAGATTAGGACCTAATTCATTTATTTCTGATTTCCTTCTGAACTGTATCTCAGTCAAATCTTAGAAATGGTTGTTGTGATTATTATGTAACTTTAAATCTACCAAAAAGGACCCGTTTCAAATGATCACTTTCACGCTCAACATAACCACTTCATATACTCACTCACTCCAGAATGTACCTTTCTTTCTATTTCATTAGGCTAAGTTCAATTAGGGTAGCCTAGTGGTTCGAGTGTAGAGGAGGTAGGTAGCCTAGTGGTTCGAGTGTAGAGGAGGTAGGTAGCCTAGTGGTTAGAGTGTAGAGGCGGCAGGGTAGCCTAGTGGTTAGAGCGTTGGACTAGTAAACGGAAGGTTGCATGTTCAAATCCCCGAGCTGACAAGGTACAAATCTGTCGTTCTGCCCCTGAACAAGGCAGTTTAACCCACTGTTCCTAGGCCGTCATTGAAAATAAGAATTTGTTATTAACTGACTTGCCTAGTTAAATAAAGGTCAAATAAAATAAAAAAATGATATTCTTCTTTAAAATCATAGCACTGGTACTTATAAAGCTAAATGAACAAGCCTACAGAATGGAGGATAGACAGATTTTCTTTTCTCCTGAAATACATTTTCTTCATATCATAATGTTTTATTCAACCTGCCTAAAATAAATAATGGATTTATATTACATTGTTTTATTAATTTTTTTATATAAATGTTGACGTTCCAAAATCACGTATTTGGCAGCTATGCATGAAGGCCTTGAGATGCTTAATGTGTTTGTTCATTAACGGTCAATTACCGTGAATCCGGCAGTCTTTTGCATGACAATAAACAGCTGACACAATTTTATGACCACTAAAAGCCTAATCGTGAGTATCGTGAGGTCCTTGGCAATACCCAGCCCTAATACATACACTGTTAAACTCTGCAGGCAGTATTAAAAAGCTCTTCCATCACAATGCTGCAGCCTGTACATGACTCAATACTGCTGCAGCTGACTCTCCCCACTCTAGCTCGTTCTCTCTCTCTTCCCCTCTAGCTCGTTCTCTCTCGCTCCCCCTCTAGCTCGTTCTCTCTCTCTCCCCCTCTAGCTCGTTCTCTCTCTCTCCCCCTCTAGCTCGTTCTCTCTCGCTCCCCCTCTAGCTCGTTCTCTCTCGCTCCCCCTCTAGCTCGTTCTCTCTCTCTCCCCCTCTAGCTCGTTCTCTCTCTCCCCCTCTAGCTCGTTCTCTCTCTTGCGCGCGCTCTAGCTCGTTCTCTCTCTTGCGCGCGCTCTAGCTCGTTCTCTCTCTTGCGCGCGCTCTAGCTCGTTCTCTCTCGCGCGCGTGCTCTAACTCGTTCTCTCTCTCTCTCTCTCTCTCTCGCGCGCTCGCTCTAGCTCGTTCTCTCTCTCTCAAATGACTGCGTATCAGGGTATTTCTATAAACTAGGGGATCAGTGAGCATTTCTTGTTGTGGACAACTATTTGTAGCTCTTTATAAGGTCATTGATAATAATTCACATAGTTTTCCCCCATTTTTTTTTTTATCTTCATGTGAATACATTAAGATATAAAAGGGGAACATAGACACATTCAATATATTGAATCAAAACCTATAAACCCTCTCTCATGCTTAGTCTTCACAGATTTGTCCAAAATCCTGTGACAAAACACTACCTTTCCGTACATATTTGACATAATGACTAAAGATCGTACATTAGCATTTAACAGTTGAATTACACTTTTGAATTGGATCCTGTATAATGTTTGGATATTTATTATATATTATTATATATTATATTGGATATTGCTGCGGGTCTTCTTATTTGTATGCCGATCTCGGAAGTTCATTGTAACCTCGTAACGGTTCGTATCGGCGTATGTTACGGTGTGAAACCAGTTCATTGTAACGGTTCGTATCGGCGTATGTTACGGTGTGAAACCAATTCATTGAAACGCATCCCAAAATAATGTACGCGATTGCAAAATCAAATGCTTCTAACAGAAATAGTAACTTTTTAAACAAGATTTAATCATACGAGAATGATGTCTAGCTGTTTAGTTACACAGGGACATTATCACACAACATCAACTGGTTCAGGAAATGATTTTCTGAATGACAGTCAAGTGATAAAGAGCTGGTGTGATACTGCACGCGATTTAACAACGGCCAAGGTGAGGGAATGAATGTTCATCTGGAAGGACAGAACATTTGGGGTAGGTTGCACCAACATGGATTAGCTCTTTAAACTGGATTAAATCAATGTTTTATCTTTTCATCTTGTTGCACCAAATTTTAAACCTAGTTTTAAATTAATACTAGTTAAATTCCTTTCTCTAAATCTAAATTTAGTTTTCACTTTAAAACCTAGATACATTTTAATATAAACCTAGACTAGAGGTTAATTCTAAACTGGTTCTTGAGGTGGTTGAACTGATTTTAAAAGGGCAGCATATCTACCCTGAAGAGACCAAAACGACAAGAGTTCCTCAGAGAATAATTACAGACAGGTTGAATCCCGTTGAGCTTTATGATAATGATGAGTTTTCAAGGAGATACCGCTTCTCCATGGACTCTTGTAATGCAACTGGAAAGAAAAGGTTGCGCCAACCATTAAGCATGGGAGTGATATGAACGAGGCTGGACACACACTACTTCAGCGCCTAAGGTTCTACGCAACCGGATTTTTCCAGATGGCGGATGTGGATCTTTTTGGACTCGTTATTGCAGTGGAGGTACTGTAGAACTTTGGCAGGGGACAAGGAGATGACTTACCCGAGGAGACTGTGGAGGTCCTACCCGAGGAGACTGTGGAGGTCCTACCCGAGGGGACTGTGGAGGTCCTACCCGAGGGGACTGTGGAGGTCCTACCCGAGGGGACTGTGGAGGTCCTACCCGAGGGGACTGTGGAGGTCCTACCCGAGGGGACTGTGGAGGTCCTACCCGAGGGGACTGTGGAGGTCCTACCCGAGGGGACTGTGGAGGTCCTACCCGAGGGGACTGTGGAGGTCCTACCCGAGGGGACTGTGGAGGTCCTACCCGAGGGGACTGTGGAGGTCCTACCCGAGGGGACTGTGGAGGTCCTACCCGAGGGGACTGTGGAGGTCCTACCCGAGGGGACTGTGGAGGTCCTACCCGAGGGGACTGTGGAGGTCCTACCCGAGGGGACTGTGGAGGTCCTACCCGAGGGGACTGTGGAGGTCCTACCCGAGGGGACTGTGGAGGTCCTACCCGAGGGGACTGTGGAGGTCCTACCCGAGGGGACTGTGGAGGTCCTACCCGAGGGGACTGTGGAGGTCCTACCCGAGGGGACTGTGGAGGTCCTACCCGAGGGGACTGTGGAGGTCCTACCCGAGGGGACTGTGGAGGTCCTACCCGAGGGGACTGTGGAGGAGGGCCTATCTGAGGAGGGCCCCCCCAATTGCTTGGGAATGGATTGTTTTAATAAATAATTGTTTAAATAATTAAAAAGATCAGTGTTCTTTACACAGTGGGCAGTTGTTTCTCTGAAGGAGTTTCTGTTTGTGAATTCACAGTAGCTCTTTTTGTAAATTCAGGACCTCCAATCTGCAGTAGATTTTTTTTCTCTCTCTCTCTCTCTCTTTCCAGCTCCAAAACATCAATATGAGTTTAGTTCATGTCAGTTCTGGGTTCGTTTGCTTGGTCTATCTGGTGTGTTTTGTTGTTGGCGCAACATCCAGGCACTGCTGTTTCTCCACAGCACAGGGTGTCAGCTCAACTCAAGGAAAGAAAATGGAGAAAAGCACCTCCAGTTTTAGCAGGCTATTTTACGTGCCCGATTTGTACCACAGTTGAATTGTGGTCTATGATACGAGTAGCCTTGGTACGAATGATGCTGTTAACGTAACGGACCTGATAACGGTAACACTGTCGTGAAGTAGTATTAACGTTAGTTTTAACGTGCGCTACATTATGGCATCATTCATTCAATGACGCCATACAGCCAAAACAGCAGTATTTATTGGTGCCCCCGGGGCGGCAGGGTAGCCTAGTGGTTAGAGTGTTGGACTAGTAACCGGAAGGTTGCAAGTTCAAATCCCCGAGCTGACATCTGTCGTTCTGCCCCTGAACAGGCAGTTAACCCACTGTTCCTAGGCCAGTTAACCCACTGTTCCTAGGCCGTCATTGAAAATAAGAATTTGTTCTTTAACTGACTAGTTAAATAAAGGTAAAATAAATGTAAAAAAATTTAAAAAGACTAAAGATATGCTACAGTCAGTCAATTTCCACACCTAACTAGCTGGAATGAAGCCAGTGTGTTAATAGTAGATATGTAAATGTCTCATTTTTTACTGCTTTAACGAATGTACCCCAGTGTGTGTGTGTGTGTGTGTGGGGCAATGAAATTAAACATCCAACCATTGCCTTCGAATCGTGTTGTTGGTCCAGCAAACACTCAGAGGGTTGTGGGATCCTGTCCAGAAACGACACAAAGCCCCTTTATTATTCCTAGTTAGAGGTTGTTTCTGGACAGGACATGGATACTATGGTAGCTCAGTCAGTCTGGACAGGACATGGGTACTATGGTAGCTCAGTCAGTCTGGACAGGACATGGGTACTATGGTAGCTCAGTCAGTCTGGACAGGACATGGGTACTATGGCTATTATGGTAGTTCAGTCAGTCTGGACAGGACATGGGTACTATGGTAGCTCAGTCAGTCTGTACAGGACATGGGTACTATGGTAGCTCAGTCAGTCTGGACAGGATATGGGTATTATGGTAGTTCAGTCAGTCTGGACAGGACATGGGTATTATGGTAGCTCAGTCAGTCTGGACAGGACATGGGTACTATGGTAGCTCAGTCAGTCTGGACAGGACATGGGTAATATGGTAGCTCAGTCAGTCTGGACAGGACAAGGGTACTATGGTAGCTCAGTCAGTTTGGACAGGACAAGGGTATTATGGGTATTATTATGGTAGCTCAGTCTGGACAGGACAAGGGTATTATGGGTATTATTATGGTAGTCAGTCAGTCTGGACAGGACATGGGTACTATGGTAGCTCAGTCAGTCTGGACAGGACATGGGTACTATGGGTATTATGGTAGCTCAGTCAGTCTGGACAGGACATGGGTACTATGGGTATTATTATGGTAGCTCAGTCAGTCTGGACAGGACATGGGTATTATGGTAGCTCAGTCAGTCTGGACAGGACATGGGTATTATGGGTATTATTATGGTAGCTCAGTCAGTCTGGACAGGACATGGGTATTATGGGTATTATTATGGTAGCTCAGTCAGTCTGGACAGGACATGGGTACTATGGGTATTATTATGGTAGCTCAGTCAGTCTGGACAGGACATGGGTACTATGGTAGCTCAGTCAGTCTGGACAGGACATGGGTATTATGGTAGCTCAGTTAGTCTGGACAGGACATGGGTACTATGGGTATTATGGTAGCTCAGTCAGTCTGGACAGGACATGGGTACTATGGTAGCTCAGTCAGTCTGGACAGGACATGGGTACTATGGTAGCTCAGTCAGTCTGGACAGGACATGGGTACTATGGTAGCTCAGTCAGTCTGGACAGGACATGGGTACTATGGGTATTATGGTAGCTCAGTCAGTCTGGACAGGACATGGGTACTATGGTAGCTCAGTCAGTCTGGACAGGACATGGGTACTATGGGTATTATGGTAGCTCAGTCAGTCTGGACAGGACATGGGTACTATGGTAGCTCAGTCAGTCTGGACAGGACATGGGTATTATGGCTATTATGGTAGCTCAGTCAGTTTGGACAGGACATGGGTACTATGGTAGCTCAGTCAGTCTGGACAGGACATGGGTACTATGGGTATTATGGTAGCTCAGTCAGTCTGGACAGGACATGGGTACTATGGTAGCTCAGTCAGTCTGGACAGGACATGGGTACTATGGTAGCTCAGTCAGTCTGGACAGGACATGGGTACTATGGTAGCTCAGTCAGTCTGGACAGGACATGGGTACTATGGTAGCTCAGTCAGTCTGGACAGGGCAAGGGTATTATGGGTATTATGGTAGCTCAGTCAGTCTGGACAGGACATGGGTACTATGGTAGCTCAGTTAGTCTGGACAGGACATGGGTACTATGGTAGCTCAGTCAGTCTGGACAGGACATGGGTACTATGGTAGCTCAGTCAGTCTGGACAGGACATGGGTACTATGGTAGCTCAGTCAGTCTGGACAGGACATGGGTACTATGGTAGCTCAGTCAGTCTGGACAGGACAAGGGTATTATGGGTACTATGGTAGCTCAGTCAGTCTTGCAATTTTCAAGGGGCGGCTCATGTTCCTGTAATATAAAAAATAAAAATAATAATTCAAAACACTAATTTGTGTTATTATAAATAACGCTTTATAATAACACATTGTGAAAATGATGATTCCCTTTTTGTGTAAGTGCTGTTTGGGGAATAAAAGGCCCGGAATTTCATCCTGTTCAGGTGGGATGGAATTTATGACACACATGACCTCACAATGTAATCTGATTTATAATAGACCAATTACTGTTCATCTGGGTAAGGGGGTGGGCTCAAGACCATTCTATCAGCCAATCTGAGCTGTGTATGTAAATATCTTAATGTGTTTCCAAACACCCACACTAACCGACTAAGCATTTTAAGGGCCAATGGAGGCTCAGGGAAATAAACAAGGTATTTTATTTATTTTTTTAAATACAGTGATTTAACATGACAATGACTGCATGAGGGCTTCAATAGCTTTCAAATACTTGCTTCCTCTGTCCTTGGGAGTATCTCAATGGCATTTTCCTTG
Source organism: Oncorhynchus mykiss (assembly GCF_013265735.2). Classification (NCBI taxonomy): domain Eukaryota; kingdom Metazoa; phylum Chordata; class Actinopteri; order Salmoniformes; family Salmonidae; genus Oncorhynchus; species Oncorhynchus mykiss. Next base: position 80,834,229 of record NC_048567.1, on the reverse strand, counting down.
ATTCATTGCATCCTCTCTCCTTGTCTCCTCCATCAAAACCCATTGGATGAGAAGGTCAGAGGTCCCTCCCCTGTTGTCATCTTATCCAATGGGTTGTGAGGAATCAGCAAAATGCAATTGAGATTCTCCTCTTCTTTCCCCCATTCCTCACTTGCCTCTCAAAGCTCATTGGGGGAGAGGCAAGTGGTTCCTCGCCTCAGGCTACAATGCACTTACCCACACAATGCTTGAAGAGTTTACTGATTTTTACAAGGATTTCATTGTTTGTTATTCTCTATGCTTTTTCTGACAGAACACGTTGTATTGTATTATATTATTATATCAACTATGAACGCATAAAGAAATGTTGCCGTTTTATCTTTTGTCATTCTTCAGGAATGTTTAAGATGGCTATAAATGAAAGAGAAGTTGACGACTAAAGCACAAACAGTCCTGGCAACTAGCCACGACAAAGAAACATACGGTTTCATGTGACATTGATGTGTTGTTGTTGCTAGGTGGAGTTCTGGTCTCGCTGTGCCTACCTAGACTGTTATTCCTGGAATGACACATGTGGAGCTGCAAGAAAATCACTTTCTATGTCTTTATCTATCGAAATAGACCTATCCGGGGAGGGTTATTATGTGTATGGAGAGTGGAGGCACTTTCTATGTCTTTATCTATCGAAATAGACATATCCGGGCAGGGTTATTATGTGTATGGAGAGTGGAGGCACTTTCTATGTCTTTCGGCCTCATTGTATACTGGTATGTGTGAAGTGCCTGCAAAGCGTGTGCATGGGGGGTGTGAGTCAATAGGTGTGGGTGCCTGGCTGTGAAGAAGGATGGACCAGCCTGTGAATAGTCAGCTCCCATCAGTACGTTTTTGATTGACCCTTTTTAGAGTTTTTCTTGAAGTGTCGGTCACATCATGCCAAGAGAGGCCATTTTATGACCAGCAGAAGCAGCATCTCAAGGCCTCTACTGACTTAGGACTGCAGGAAAGGGATGTTTCCCCCACGAGTCTCTGGTGTAGTGTTCCCGGGTTGTCTTGTTTGCAGTCGCATTTTGCTGTGTATCTCGAGAGGTTTTCTGGGCCTAGTCTGCAGCATAAGAATTTATTTTTTTTATTTTTTTATTTCACCTTTATTTAACCAGGTAGGCAAGTTGAGAACACCTTTATTTAACCAGGTAGGCAAGTTGAGAACAAGTTCTCATTTACAATTGCGACCTGGCCAAGATAAAGCAAAGCAGTTCGACACATACAACGACACAGAGTTACACATGGAGTAAAACAAACATACAGTCAATAATACAGTATAAACAAGTCTATATACGATGTGAGCAAATGAGGTGAGATAAGGGAGGTAAAGGCAAAAAGGCCATGGTGGCAAAGTAGATACAATATAGCATGTAAAACACTGGAATGGTAGATTTGCAATGGGAGAATGTGCAAAGTAGAAATAAAAATAATGGGGGTGCAAAGGAGCAAACTAAATAAATTAAATACAGTAGGGAAAAGAGGTAGTTGTTTGGGCTAAATTATAGGTGGGCTATGTACAGGTGCAGTAATCTGTGAGCTGCTCTGACAGTTGGTGCTTAAAGCTAGTGAGGGAGATAAGTGTTTCCAGTTTCAGAGATTTTTGTAGTTTGTTCCAGTCATTGGCAGCAGAGAACTGGAAGGAGAGGCGGCCAAAGAAAGAATTGGTTTTGGGGGTGACTAGAGAGATATACCTGCTGGATCGTGTGCTACAGGTGGGAGATGCTATGGTGACCAGCGAGCTGAGATAAAGGGGGACTTTACCTAGCAGGGTCTTGTAGATGACATGGAGCCAGTGGGTTTGGCGACGAGTATGAAGCGAGGGCCAGCCAACGAGAGCGTACAGGTCGCAATGCTGGGTAGAATATGGGGCTTTGGTGACAAAACGGATTGCACCAATTGATTCAGTAGGGTATTGGAGGCTATTTTGTAAATGACATTGCCGAAGTTGAGGATCGGTAGGATGGTCAGTTTTATGAGGGTATGTTTGGCAGCATGAGTGAAGGATGCTTTGTTGCGAAATAGGAAGCCAATTCTAGATTTAACTTTGGATTTGAGATGTTTGATATGGGTCTGGAAGGAGAGTTTACAGTCTAACCAGACACCTAAGTATTTGTAGTTGTCCACGTATTCTAAGTCGGAGCCGTCCAGAGTAGTAATGTTGGACAGGCGGGTAGGTACAGGTAGCGATCGGTTGAAGAGCATGCATTTAGTTTTACTTGTATTTAAGAGCAATTGGAGGCCACGGAAGGAGAGTTGTATGGCATTGAAGCTTGCCTGGAGGTTTGTTAACACAGTGTCCAAAGAAGTGCCAGAAGTATACAGAATGGTGTCGTCTGCGTAGAGGTGGATCAGAGACTCACCAGCAGCAAGAGCGACCTCATTGATGTATACAGAGAAGAGAGTCGGTCCAAGAATTGAACCCTGTGGCACCCCCATAGAGACTGCCAGAGGTCCGGACAGCAGACCCTCCGATTTGACACACTGAACTCTATCAGAGAAGTAGTTGGTGAACCAGGCGAGGCAATCATTTGAGAAACCAAGGCTGTCGAGTCTGCCGATGAGGATGTGGTGATTGACAAAAGTCGAAAGCCTTGGCCAGATCAATGAATACGGCTGCACAGTAATGTTTCTTATCGATGGCGGTTAAGATATCATTTAGGACCTTGAGCGTGGCTGAGGTGCACCCATGACCAGCTCTGAAACCAGATTGCATAGCAGAGAAGGTATGGTGAGATTCGAAATGGTCGGTAATCTGTTTGTTGACTTGGCTTTCGAAGACCTTAGAAAGGCATGGTAGGATAGGATAGGGTCCAGATTTTGCAGCTCATTCAGAACATCAGCTGAGCAGATTTGGGAGAAGGAGAAATGGGGAAGGCTTGGGCGAGTTGCTGTTGGGGGTGCAGTGCTGTTGACAGGGGTAGGAGTAGCCAGGTGGAAAGCATGGCCAGCCGTAGAAAAATGCTTATTGAAATTCTCAATTATGGTGGATTTATCAGTGGTGACAGTGTTTCCTATCTTCAGTGCAGTGGGCAGCTGGGAGGAGGGGTTCTTATTCTCAATGGACTTTACAGTGTCCCCGAACTTTTTTGAGTTAGTGTTGCAGGAAGCAAATTTCTGCTTGAAAAAGCTAGCCTTGGCTTTTCTAACTGCCTGTGTATAATGGTTTCTAGCTTCCCTGAACAGCTGCATATCACGGGGGCTGTTGGATGCTAATGCAGAACGCCATAGGATGTTTTTTTGTTGGTTAAGGGCAGTCAGGTCTGGGGAGAACCAAGGGCTATATCTATTCCTGGTTCTAAATTTCTTGAATGGGGCATGTTTATTTAAGATGGTTAGGAAGGCATTTTTTTTAAATAACCAGGCATCCTCTACTGACGGGATGAGATCAATATCCTTCCAGGATACCCCGGCCAGGTCGATTAGAAAGGCCTGCTCGCTGAAGTGTTTCAGGGAGCGTTTTACAGGGATGAGTGGAGGTCGTTTGACCTCTGACCCATTACGGATGCAGGCAATGAGGCAGTGATCACAGAGATCCTGGTTGAAGACAGCAGAGGTGTATTTAGAGGGCAAGTTGGTTAGGATGATATCTATGAGGGTGCCCGTGTGAATGTGGAATGTGGAGTGCCCGAATGTGGAATCACTGCAGACAGCAGGGTGTTTTACTGCCAGGGTTCTGGAATCACTGCAAACAGCAGAGTGTTTTACTGCCAGGGTTCTGGAATCACTGCAAACAGCAGAGTGTTTTACTGCCAGGGTTCTGGAATCACTGCAAACAGCAGAGTGTTTTACTGCCAGGGTTCTGGAATCACTGCAAACAGCAGAGTGTTTTACTGCCAGGGTTCTGGAATCACTGCAAACAGCAGGGTGTTTTACTGCCAGGGCTCTGGAATCACTGCAAACACCAGGGTGTTTTACTGCCAGGGTTCTGGAATCACTGCAGACAGCAGGATGTTTTACTGCCAGGGTTCTGGAATCACGACCCGACACGCCACGACCCGATACGCCGTGACCCACCACGCCACGACCCGACACGCCGTGACCCACCACGACACGCCACGACACGCCATGACCCGACACGCCATGACCCGACACGCCACGACCCGACATGCCACGACCCGACACGCCACGACCCGACACTACGACCCGACACACCACGACCCGACACTACGACCCGACACAAGCAGACCTCTCAGTCTAGAAACATTCTTCCTGCTTGTTCGATGGTCATGTTGCAGTCTTTCTCTGGCTGTTAGGAGTCAACACACACACACACACACACACACGTGTATCATAACATGTGTTTTGTCGATGTTTCCTTTCTTCCTTTCTATGTGAACAAAGTTAAGAATTGAAATGATTGACGGAACAACGCAGTTAGTATTTAATGATTTTAAATCTAGACAACACTCAGGATGAAAAAAAGAAAAACAGTGTTCAAGACCCCACATTCATCTGTAAAACACACTCACCTCTCTCTCCTTCTGCTGTAGTTGTCCTGGGTACTGGAGCAGCAGGAGCCGTCAGGATGCAGCGATGACCTCACCGCGGTGCGGAACCACACCGATCAGATGCTGTGCCTCCTGGCTGAAGAGCGTCCGGGGGAAGTGGGCGAGGGCCCCCCCGGGACGTTAACGTCCAGTACCGTCCCCCCGGTGGGACCCATCCTGGGTCTGGTGGTGACCGAGAACGTCCTGGAGCGAGTGGTGCAGTGGCACCTGCGTCGCGGCTTGGACCCCGACAGCCAGGGGGCGTTGCTCAAGCTGTTCGAGATGCTGATAGGCCAGTCTCAGCAGCCCTTGCTCCAACACAAGGCGGTGCTGCAACCTCTACTGGGTCTGCTGGGGGCCTGTGCTGAGCCCCAGCTGGGCTGCCCTCCCTCTCTGGAGAACAGTCTGGTACTGCTGCTCAACCAGGTGGGAGGAACAGCGGAACAGGGCGTCCTCTCTAGTAGGGATCTCCTCTGTACAAGCACCATTCCATACCTATCTAGTTACATGGGCTCTGATACGATACAGGAACAATACGTTTAGTTTCGAAACGATTCGGTATCTGTAGAGCACTCTGTGACAACTGCTGGAGGAAAAAGGGATTTATAAAATACGATTTGATTGATTGATTGATTGATTGAAAGAGGTGTGGATCATGGAGGCACGGAAGGCATTTAGCTAAAAAAAAACTAGCATGAACTATCGTTTTGTGCTGTCTGAACCTTTTCTTATCCATATAATGTACTCTTAACTGTTAGTAGGATTGTTCTAAAGGTTTCTTCTGGCTTGAAAAGGGGCTTAAGTGGTGGACATTGTGTTGTTTTAATTTGTTTTCATGTTTCCTGAACTGAATAAGATATTCTGCTCTCATCACCAGATCTGTGTGTCGATGGCGCGTGCCCCTGCGGTGTTGGAGCTGTTGTTCAGGTCGGCCCCGGTCCAACACGGTCCTACCAACCTGCTCATCTTCTCCCTGCTGGTCCCCTTCATCCACCGTGACGGGGCCATCGGACAGCAGGCCCGAGACGCCCTGCTCCTCGTCATGGCAACCTCCGCCAGCAACCAGGGCGTGGCACGCTACATCGCAGAGAACTCCTACTTCTGCCCGGTGAGTGATCGATCAATTCATCAAATGTATTTTATCAAGCCCCTTTTCCATCATCAGTTGTCACAAAGTGCTTTACAGAAACCCAGGCTAAAAAACCCAGAGAGAAAGCAATGCAGAGGGTTTGGAAAATCTACCTAGAATGCAGGAACCTAGGAAGAAACCTAGAGAAGAGCCATGCTCTGATGGCTGGCCACTCTTCTGGCTGTGCCGGGTAGACAGGAACCAGGGTCTGAGGGCTGGCCACTCTTCTGGCTGTGCCGGGTAGACAGGAACCAGGGTCTGAGGGCTGGCCACTCTACTGGCTGTGCCGGGTGGACAGGAACCAGGGTCTGAGGGCTGGCCACTCTACTGGCTGTGCCGGGTAGACAGGAACCAGGCTCTGAGGGCTGGCCACTCTTCTGGCTGTGCCGGGTAGACAGGAACCAGGGTCTGAGGGCTGGCCACTCTTCTGGCTGTGCCGGGTAGACAGGAACCAGGGTCTGAGGGCTGGCCACTCTTCTGGCTGTGCCGGGTAGACAGGAACCAGTGTCTGAGGGGTGGCCAGTCCTCTTCTGGCTGTACCGGGTAGACAGGAACCAGGGTCTGAGGGCTGGCCAGTCCTCTTCTGGCTGTACCGGGTAGACAGGAACCAGGGTCTGAGGGCTGGCCAGTCCTCTTCTGGCTGTACCGGGTAGACAGGAACCAGGGTCTGAGGGCTGGCCAGTCCTCTACTGGCTGTGCCGGGTAGACAGGAACCAGGGTCTGAGGGGTGGCCAGTCCTCTTCTGGCTGTACCGGGTAGACAGGAACCAGGGTCTGAGGGCTGGCCAGTCCTCTACTGGCTGTACTGGGCAGACAGGAACCAGGGTCTGAGGGCTGCCGGTTAGAGATTCAAGAGTCCCATGTTTTTCAAGACGTGAACCAAGGGGTTGTGGGTGTTATGGACCGTTATGATACCTCTTTCACTGACCATTCATTCTGTTCTTTCACTTGTGGTTTGAAGAAAACCTTAGAAAATCCAGTTGGCTAGAGGAGAGCGTTACGAATCAACTACCTCGGGGGGGCGATGAGATTAGCTGGTGTAGAGTTGTGGATTACCTGGATTCTAAAGAAACCCCCCTGATCTAGAACAGACACCCTGACAACACTCTACATGGTTTTAAACCCAGGATTAATTCAATATTGCCTCACTAACTTTGTCTGTGTGTTTGTGGGCTGATTTTGTTATCTCACTGAGGATCTGGAACGTTTCCTGCTGACTGACAGACACATGCTGATCTCACGGTGATGATGATGACTGTGTGTGTGTGTGAGATAAGAGGAAAGAGAAGTCTGTGGTTAATCTTCCTCCTCCTCGTCTTCCTCGTCAACCAGCCCTCTTAACTGATAGATAACGTCTTATCAACGTTTCATATTGGTCCTGTCACTCTGATGTGTACCGTTGAACCTGAAATTACTGGACCAGTTGGAGCTTGCCCTTTGAACCCGAGTCAGTCCAGGTGGCCATTTTGATTAATTGTTTAGCAGTCTTATGGTTTGAGGGTAGAAGATGGTAAGGAGCCTTTTGGTCCTAGACTTGGCGCTCCGGTACCGCTTGCCGTGCGGTAGCAGTCTCTCTCTCTCTGTGTCTCTCTCTCTCTCTTTCTCTCTCTCTCTCTTTCTGTGTCCCTGTCTCTGTCTGTCTCTCTCGCTCTCTTGCTCTCTCGCTGTGTCTCTCTCTCTCTTCTAACACCACCACCACAAAATAATGGTTAGCTAGCTACAGGCCAGTCTCCTGCTGCAGTGTCAACTAGCTACAGTCTACAGGCCAGTCTCCTGCTGCAGTGTTAACTAGCTACAGTCTACAGGCCAGTCTCCTGCTGCAGTGTCAACTAGCTACAGTCTACAGGCCAGTCTCCTGCTGCAGTGTCAACTAGCTACAGTCTACAGGCCAGTCTCCTGCTGCAGTGTTAACTAGCTACAGTCTACAGGCCAGTCTCCTGCTGCAGTGTCAACTAGCTACAGTCTACAGGCCAGTCTCCTGCTGCAGTGTCAACTAGCTACAGTCTACAGGCCAGTCTCCTGCTGCAGTGTTAACTAGCTACAGTCTACAGGCCAGTCTCCTGCTGCAGTGTCAACTAGCTACAGTCTACAGGCCAGTCTCCTGCTGCAGTGTCAACTAGCTACAGTCTACAGGCCAGTCTCCTGCTGCAGTGTTAACTAGCTACAGTCTACAGACCAGTCTCCTGCTGCAGTGTTAACTAGCTACAGTCTACAGGCCAGTCTCCTGCTGCAGTGTCAACTAGCTACAGTCTACAGACCAGTCTCCTGCTGCAGTGTTAACTAGCTACAGTCTACAGGCCAGTCTCCTGCTGCAGTGTCAACTAGCTACAGTCTACAGGCCAGTCTCCTGCTGCAGTGTCAACTAGCTACAGTCTACAGGCCAGTCTCCTGCTGCAGTGTCAACTAGCTACAGTCTACAGGCCAGTCTCCTGCTGCAGTGTTAACTAGCTACAGTCTACAGACCAGTCTCCTGCTGCAGTGTTAACTAGCTACAGTCTACAGGCCAGTCTCCTGCTGCAGTGTTAACTAGCTACAGTCTACAGGCCAGTCTCCTGCTGCAGTGTCAACTAGCTACAGTCTTCAGGCCAGTCTCCTGCTGCAGTGTCAACTAGCTACAGTCTACAGGCCAGTCTCCTGCTGCAGTGTCAACTAGCTACAGTCTACAGGCCAGTCTCCTGCTGCAGTGTCAACTAGCTACAGTCTACAGGCCAGTCTCCTGCTGCAGTGTCAACTAGCTACAGTCTACAGGCCAGTCTCCTGCTGCAGTGTCAACTAGCTACAGTCTACAGGCCAGTCTCCTGCTGCAGTGTCAACTAGCTACAGTCTACAGGCCAGTCTCCTGCTGCAGTGTCAACTAGCTACAGTCTACAGGCCAGTCTCCTGCTGCAGTGTCAACTAGCTACAGTCTACAGGCCAGTCTCCTGCTGCAGTGTCAACTAGCTACAGTCTACAGGCCAGTCTCCTGCTGCAGTGTCAACTAGCTACAGTCTACAGGCCAGTCTCCTGCTGCAGTGTCAACTAGCTACAGTCTACAGACCAGTCTCCTGCTGCAGTGTTAACTAGCTACAGTCTACAGACCAGTCTCCTGCTGCAGTGTTAACTAGCTACAGTCTACAGGCCAGTCTCCTGCTGCAGTGTTAACTAGCTACAGTCTACAGACCAGTCTCCTGCTGCAGTGTTAACTAGCTACAGTCTACAGGCCAGTCTCCTTCTGCAGTGTTAACTAGCTACAGTCTACAGACCAGTCTCCTGCTGCAGTGTCAACTAGCTACAGTCTACAGACCAGTCTCCTGCTGCAGTGTCAACTAGCTACAGTCTACAGACCAGTCTCCTGCTGCAGTGTCAACTAGCTACAGTCTACAGGCCAGTCTCCTGCTGCAGTGTAACTAGCTACAGTCTACAGGCCAGTCTCAAATCAAATCAAATTCATTTATATAGCCCTTCGTACATCAGCTGATATCTCAAAGTGCTGTACAGAAACCCAGCCTAAAACCCCAAACAGCAAGCAATGCAGGTGTAGAAGCACGGTGGCTAGGAAAAACTCCCTAGAAAGGCCAAAACCTAGGAAGAAACCTAGAGAGGAACCAGGCTATGTGGGGTGGCCAGTCCTCTTCTGGCTGTGCCGGGTGGAGATTATAACAGAACATGGCCAAGATGTTCAAATGTTCATAAATGACCAGCATGGTCCAATAATAATAAGGCAGAACAGTTGAAACTGGTGCAGCAGCACGACCAGGTGGACCGGGGACAGCAAGGAGTCATCATGTCAGGTAGTCCTGAGGCATGGTCCTAGGGCTCAGGTCCTCCGAGAGAGAGAGAAAGAGAGAATTAGAGAGAGCACACTTAAATTCACACAGGACACCGAATAGGACAGGAGAAGTACTCCAGATATAACAAACTCACCCTAGCCCCCGACACATAAACTACTGCAGCATAAATACTGGTGGCTGAGACAGGAGGGGTCAGGAGACACTGTGGCCCCATCCGAGGACACCCCCGGACAGGGCCAAACAGTCTCCTGCTGCAGTGTCAACTAGCTACAGTCTACAGGCCAGTCTCCTGCTGCAGTGTTAACTAGCTACAGTCTACAGGCCAGTCTCCTGCTGCAGTGTTAACTAGCTAGAGTCTACAGGCCAGTCTCCTGCTGCAGTGTTAACTAGCTACAGTCTACAGACCAGTCTCCTGCTGCAGTGTTAACTAGCTACAGTCTACAGGCCAGTCTCCTGCTGCAGTGTTAACTAGCTAGAGTCTACAGGCCAGTCTCCTGCTGCAGTGTTAACTAGCTACAGTCTACAGGCCAGTCTCCTGCTGCAGTGTCAACTAGCTAGTCTACAGGCCAGTCTCCTGCTGCAGTGTCAACTAGCTAGTCTACAGGCCAGTCTCCTGCTGCAGTGTTAACTAGCTACAGTCTACAGGCCAGTGTCCTGCTGCAGTGTTAACTAGCTACAGTCTACAGACCAGTCTGCATGGTAGCAATTTTGGTAGGTCATTTTTATCTTACATCACCATCACCCACTGATTTAACTGGTCATGGTATCTGACATCACCATCACCCACTGAGCTACATCTAGTCCTATGGATCTCTGTGACTTGACAGAGATCTGTGCGTTCGTTGTCTGTGAGTTGTCAGGCTATGGATGGGGGTTTATTGGTAATGTCAGGCTGTAGATGGGGGTTTATTGGTAATGTCAGGCTATAGATGGGGGTTTATTGGTAATGTCAGACTGTAGATGGGGGTTTATTGGTAATGTCAGACTGTAGATGGGGTTTATTGGTAATGTCAGACTGTAGATGGGGGTTTATTGGTAATGTCAGGCTGTAGATGGGGGTTTATTGGTAATGTCAGGCTGTAGATGGGGGTTTATTGGTAATGTCAGGCTGTAGATGGGGGTTTATTGGTAATGTCAGGCTGTAGATGGGGGTTTATTGGTAATGTCAGGCTATAGATGGGGGTTTATTGGTAATGTCAGGCTGTAGATGGGGGTTTATTGGTAATGTCAGGCTGTAGATGGGGGTTTATTGGTAATGTCAGGCTGTAGATGGGGGTTTATTGGTAATGTCAGACTGTAGATGGGGGTTTATTGGTAATGTCAGGCTGTAGATGGGGGTTTATTGGTAATGTCAGGCTATAGATGGGGGTTTATTGGTAATGTCAGGCTATGGATGGGGGTTTATTGGTAATGTCAGGCTGTAGATGGGGGTTTATTGGTAATGTCAGGCTGTAGATGGGGGTTTATTGATAATGTCAGACTGTAGATGGGGGTTTATTGGTAATGGTCAGGCTGTAGATGGGGGTTTATTGGTAATGTCAGACTGTAGATGGGGGTTTATTGGTAATGTCAGACTGTAGATGGGGGTTTATTGGTAATGTCAGGCTGTAGATGGGGGTTTATTGGTAATGTCAGGCTGTAGATGGGGGTTTATTGGTAATGTCAGGCTGTAGATGGGGGTTTATTGGTAATGTCAGGCTGTAGATGGGGGTTTATTGGTAATGTCAGGCTATAGATGGGGGTTTATTGGTAATGTCAGGCTGTAGATGGGGGTTTATTGGTAATGTCAGGCTGTAGATGGGGGTTTATTGGTAATGTCAGGCTGTAGATGGGGGTTTATTGGTAATGTCAGACTGTAGATGGGGGTTTATTGGTAATGTCAGACTGTAGATGGGGGGTTTATTGGTAATGTCAGGCTGTAGATGGGGGTTTATTGGTAATGTCAGGCTGTAGATGGGGGTTTATTGGTAATGTCAGGCTGTAGATGGGGGTTTATTGGTAATGGTCAGGCTGTAGATGGGGGTTTATTGGTAATGTCAGGCTGTAGATGGGGGTTTATTGGTAATGTCAGGCTGTAGATGGGGGTTTATTGGTAATGTCAGACTGTAGATGGGGGTTTATTGGTAATGTCAGACTGTAGATGGGGGTTTATTGATAATGTCAGACTGTAGATGGGGGGTTTATTGGTAATGTCAGACTGTAGATGGGGGTTTATTGGTAATGTCAGGCTGTAGATGGGGGTTTATTGGTAATGTCAGGCTGTAGATGGGGGTTTATTGGTAATGTCAGGCTGTAGATGGGGGTTTATTGGTAATGTCAGGCTGTAGATGGGGGTTTATTGGTAATGGTCAGGCTGTAGATGGGGGTTTATTGGTAATGTCAGGCTGTAGATGGGGGTTTATTGGTAATGTCAGGCTGTAGATGGGGGTTTATTGGTAATGTCAGACTGTAGATGGGGGTTTATTGGTAATGTCAGGCTGTAGATGGGGGTTTATTGGTAATGTCAGGCTGTAGATGGGGGTTTATTGGTAATGTCAGGCTGTAGATGGGGGTTTATTGGTAATGTCAGGCTGTAGATGGGGGTTTATTGGTAATGTCAGACTGTAGATGGGGGTTTATTGGTAATGTCAGACTGTAGATGGGGGTTTATTGGTAATGTCAGGCTGTAGATGGGGGTTTATTGGTAATGTCAGGCTGTAGATGAGGGTTTATCTCAGAGTTTAGCTCACGCTACACATTGTTCTCCCCAAAGAATGTAAGAGGGCCGCTGCTCCACCTTGTGGACTGGCTTTGCCAATATGTAAAAAATACAACAATATGACTTCATCTTTTAAGGCCTTATTTTTTTTAAACATTTTTTATATCAGCTACAGGTGTTCATAAATCTCAACCTGTTTATCTTTCCCCCAGAATTCTCATACTGTGCTGCCAACACGCCTTAAATCCTTCTCATCTTGTACAAATATCCAAATATGGTCTTCCCTTTCCTCTTTAATTCAGTCCTAACCCCCCCTTTACCTCTCCTCTTCCTCTGCTAACCCTCTCCAGGTGCTGGCCACGGGCCTCAGTGCTCTCTACTCCTCCCTGCCGAGGAAGATAGAGGTACGGGGGGATGACTGGCACGCTCTGCGCAGGGAGGACTGGATGGGCGTGTCCTCTCTGGTGCTCTTCATGAACTCTCTGGAGTTCTGTAACGCTGTCATCCAGGTGGCTCACCCCCTGGTCCGTAGCCAGCTGGTCGACTACGTTCACAACGGCTTCCTGGTCCCTGTCATGGGACCCGCCCTACATAAGGTAGGGGGGGGGGGGGGTCATCTAGCCTGAGCATCGCTTTCACTGATCGATTGATTGATTGATTGATTGATTGATTGCAATTATGTGATCATTAAAAGTAGTAACTAGGCTGCTCCTCAGTATTAGCCATGTTTAAAACATTTATTATACTCTAGTTGTTAAAACATGTCATGCTGCCAACAACCTTCATCAGAATTATATCTTAATATGTAGAAAATATATATATTTTTTAAAGTATGAAAACTACTTTAAGTCGCTTTGGAGAAGAGCGTCTGATAAAACACTAAAATGTTAATGTGTTGACCATCCTGTATTTCTCCCTCCCACTCTCTCTCTCTCTCTCTCCCTCCCTCCCACTCTCTCTTTGTCTCTCTCTCTCCCTCCCTCCCTCCCACTCTCTCTTTGTCCCTCCCTCCCTCCCTCCCTCCCTCCCCCTTTCTCTCTCTCTCCCTCCCTCCCCCTTTCTCTCTCTCTCCCTCCCTCCCTCCCTCTCACTCTTTCTTCCTCCCTCTCACTCTTTCTTCCTCCCTCCCTCCCCTCCCTCCCTCCCTCCAGTCATCTGTAGATGAGATGATAGCCAGTACAGCCTACCTGGATCTGTTCCTGCGCAGCGTGACGGAAACAGCTCTCCTCAAAACCTTCCTACGCTTCATCCTCATGCATCGCCATGACAACGACACCATCCTGGACACCTTGCTGACGCGCGTCAGCAGCAACTCCAGGGTCAGTAGTACAGTAACGGTGTGTGGTGCATTAATAGCGGAGATGTAGGTATCGGTCCCCGGGTTCAAATGTTTAACGTACTGGTGGATCGGTCCGCGGGAGCCCAAACCGATTTAATTAAGCATGCGTTGGTCAGAAAACCGATACAAATCAAATGAAATGTTATTGGTCACATACACATGCTTAGCAGACGTTATTGTGAGTGAGTGTAGTGAAATACTTATAGATCCAACAGTGCAGCAGTATCTAACAGGTCATATCTAACAAATTCCACAACAAAACCTAATATCTAACAAATTCCACAACAAAACCTAATATCCTAACACATTCCACAACAAAACCTAATACACACAATCTAGTAAAGGAATGGAATGAGAATATATTAAGTATAAAATATATGGCTGAGCAGTGACAGAGTGGCTGAGATGCAATAGATAGTAAATAATATATATTGAAGGATACAGTATACAGTATTTACATATGAGATGTGTAAAGCGAGATATGTAAACATTATTAAAGTGACTAATGATCCATTTATTAATGTGGCCAGTGATTTCAGGTCTGTATGTTGGCAGCAGCCTCTCAATGTTAGTGGTGGCTGTTTAACAGTCTGATGTCCTTGAGATAGAAGCTGTTTTTCAGTTTCTCTGTGTTAGTGATGGCTGTTTAACAGTCTGATGTCCTTGAGATAAAAGCTGTTTTTCAGTTTCTCGGTCCCCTGCTTTGATGCACCTGTACTGACCTCGCCTTCTGGATGATAGCGGGGTGAACAGGCAGTGGCTCGGGTGGTTGTTGTCCTTGATGATCTTTTTGGCCTTCCTGTGACATCGGGTGCTGTAGTTGTCATGGAGGGCAATTAATTTGCTCTCTGGTGATGTGTTGGGCAGACCTCACTACCCTCTGGAGAGCCCTGCGGTTGTGGGCAGAGCAGTTGCCGTACCAGGTGGTGATACAGCCCGACAGGATGCTGTCAATTGTGAATCTGTAGAAGTTAGTCAGGGTTGTAGGTGACAAGCCACATTTTTTTCAGTCTCCTGAGGTTGAGGGAGGCGCTGTTGTGCCTTCTTTATCACTCTGTCTGTGTGCGTGGACCTTTTCAGTTTGCCGGTATGTACACAGAGAAACTTAACTTTCCACCTTCTCCACTGCTGTCCCTTCGATGTGGATAAGGGGGTGCTCCCTCTGTTGTTTCCTGAAGTCCACAATCATATTTTTTGTTTTGCTGACATTGAGTGAGTGGTTATTTTCCTGGCACCACACTCCGAGGGTCTCGTCGTTGTTGGTAATCAAGCCTACCTGCAGACTTGATAATTGATATAGGAGGGGGCTGAGAACGCACCCTTGTGGGGCCCCATTGTTGAGGATCAGCAGAGTGGAGATGTTGTTTCCTACCTTCACCACCTGGAGGCGGCCTGTCAAGAAGTCCAGGACCCAGTTTGATGATGAGCTTGGAGGGTACTATGGTGTTGAATGCTGAGCTGTAGTCAATGAACAGCATTGTTATATAGGTATTCCTCCCCCTTGCGGAGGGAATAACTACAGTTTGTATTTGGCCATGTTTCCAATTCGCCGGTTCACTCATATTTTAATTCCAAAAATACCTCTATCTGTTGTGACTGAATTGCTGCATCCTCTCCTTCGGTTCAGTAGCCTGTCCCAACTGTTATGCATGTGACTGCGAATGACTGTCAGATAAGTGAGCGCGGTGTCGGAGACACAGCTGATCGCGACAACCAGATTGTATGCCAACCCCTGTTCTTTTCGTAGGCTGTTCCTAAATCTGGCACATTCAGCATTCAAATGCTTTGTAAAATTGGCTTTGGTTTAAACAGTCGGTGTACTTGGTCATTTTTTTTTTTTACATGAACAGGGTATCATTTCATAAAAGGACAGTAATCATTTCGGCATTCCAAATTCCAAACGGTGCAAACCATTCGCTTTCGAGAGACGGGGATAAAAATGAAAAAGCTGCATTTTATTCATTGGCTAAATGCCACGCTAGTCTCTGAATATAAATACTGACATAGTACTAGCTCAAAACCTTCTTCAAAAATGACAAGTTAATCAGGGAATGGTGATATCGGGGGGCATCCCCCCCCCCCCCCCCAATCTGATAGTGGGGTGGTAGAGGCTTTGTCTGCACAATGGCTCAGCTCAGGTGCCTACTCACATTGACATTAACACTCACCCATTCGCTCACTGACTCACATACTATCCTCTCACTCGCTGACTCACAAACTCTCTCCTCTCACTCACTGACTCACAAACTCTCTCCTCTCACTCGCTGACTCACAAACTCTCTCCTCTCACTCACTGACTCACAAACTCTCTCCTCTCACTCGCTGACTCACAAACTCTCTCCTCTCACTCGCTGACTCACAAACTCTCTCCTCTCACTCGCTGACTCACAAACTCTCTCCTCTCACTCGCTGACTCACAAACTCTCTCCTCTCACTCGCTGACTCACAAACTCTCTCCTCTCACTCGCTGACTCACAAACTCTCTCCTCTCACTCGCTGACTCACAAACTCTCTCCTCTCACTCGCTGACTCACAAACTCTCTCCTCTCACTCGCTGACTCACAAACTCTCTCCTCTCACTCGCTGACTCACAAACTCTCTCCTCTCACTCGCTGACTCACAAACTCTCTCCTCTCACTCGCTGACTCACAAACTCTCTCCTCTCACTCGCTGACTCACAAACTCTCTCCTCTCACTCGCTGACTCACAAACTCTCTCCTCTCACTCGCTGACTCACAAACTCTCTCCTCTCACTCGCTGACTCACATACTCTCTCCTCTCACTCGCTGACTCACAAACTCTCTCCTCTCACTCACTGACTCACAAACATGCTAATGTTCTGCTGTTTCTATCTATCTCTACGTGTCTAATGTTCTGTTGTTTCTCTCCTACAGCTGTGTCTAATGTTCTGTTGTTTCTCTCCTACAGCTGTGTCTAATGTTCTGTTGTTTCTCTCCTACAGCTGTGTCTAATGTTCTGTTGTTTCTCTCCTACAGCTGTGTCTAATGTTCTGTTTCTCTCCTACAGCTGTGTCTAATGTTCTGCTGTTTCTATCTATCTCTACGTGTCTAATGTTCTGTTGTTTCTCTCCTACAGCTGTGTCTAATGTTCTGTTGTTTCTCTCCTACAGCTGTGTCTAATGTTCTGCTGTTTCTCTCCTACAGCTGTGTCTAATGTTCTGTTGTTTCTCTCCTACAGCTGTGTCTAATGTTCTGTTGTTTCTCTCCTACAGCTGTGTCTAATGTTCTGTTGTTTCTCTCCTACAGCTGTGTCTAATGTTCTGTTGTTTCTCTCCTACAGCTGTGTCTAATGTTCTGCAGTTTCTCTCCTACAGCTGTGTCTAATGTTCTGTTGTTTCTCTCCTACAGCTGGGTCTAATGTTCTGTTGTTTCTCTCCTACAGCTGTGTCTAATGTTCTGTTGTTTCTCTCCTACAGCTGTGTCTAATGTTCTGCTGTTTCTCTCCTACAGCTGTGTCTAATGTTCTGCTGTTTCTCTCCTACAGCTGTGTCTAATGTTCTGCTGTTTCTCTCCTACAGCTGTGTCTAATGTTCTGTTGTTTCTCTCCTACAGCTGTGTCTAATGTTCTGCTGTTTCTCTCCTACAGCTGTGTCTAATGTTCTGCTGTTTCTCTCCTACAGCTGTGTCTAATGTTCTGTTGTTTCTCTCCTACAGCTGGGTCTAATGTTCTGCTGTTTCTCTCCTACAGCTGTGTCTAATGTTCTGTTGTTTCTCTCCTACAGCTGTGTATGGTGTCTTTGAGCCTGTTCAGGACTCTGCTCTCTCTCAACTGTGAAGACCTCATGTTGCAGCTCGTTCTCAGGTAGACTACGCAGACAGACAGTTTCTATGTGGAATGCCTGCGTAGTCTATGTGGAATGCCTGCGTAGTCTATGTGGAATGCCTGCGTAGTCTATGTGGAATGCCTGCGTAGTCTATGTGGAATGCCTGCGTAGTCTATGTGGAATGCCTGCGTAGTCTATGTGGAATGCCTGCGTAGTCTATGTGGAATGCCTGCGTAGTCTATGTGGAATGCCTGCGTAGTCTATGTGGAATGCCTGCGTAGTCTATGTGGAATGCCTGCGTAGTCTATGTGGAATGCCTGCGTAGTCTATGTGGAATGCCTGCGTAGTCTATGTGGAATGCCTGCGTAGTCTATGTGGAATGTCTGCGTAGTCTATGTGGAATGTCTGCGTAGTCTATGTGGAATGCCTGCGTAGTCTATGTGGAATGCCTGCGTAGTCTATGTGGAATGCCTGCGTAGTCTATGTGGAATGCCTGCGTAGTCTATGTGGAATGCCTGCGTAGTCTATGTGGAATGCCTGCGTAGTCTATGTGGAATGCCTGCGTAGTCTATGTGGAATGCCTGCGTAGTCTATGTGGAATGCCTGCGTAGTCTATGTGGAATGTCTGCGTAGTCTATGTGGAATGCCTGCGTAGTCTATGTGGAATGTCTGCGTAGTCTATGTGGAATGCCTGCGTAGTCTATGTGGAATGCCTGCGTAGTCTATGTGGAATGCCTGCGTAGTCTATGTGGAATGCCTGCGTAGTCTATGTGGAATGCCTGCGTAGTCTATGTGGAATGCCTGCGTAGTCTATGTGGAATGCCTGCGTAGTCTATGTGGAATGCCTGCGTAGTCTATGTGGAATGCCTGCGTAGTCTATGTGGAATGCCTGCGTAGTCTATGTGGAATGTCTGCGTAGTCTATGTGGAATGCCTGCGTAGTCTATGTGGAATGCCTGCGTAGTCTATGTGGAATGCCTGCGTAGTCTATGTGGAATGCCTGCGTAGTCTATGTGGAATGCCTGCGTAGTCTATGTGGAATGCCTGCGTAGTCTATGTGGAATGCCTGCGTAGTCTATGTGGAATGCCTGCGTAGTCTATGTGGAATGTCTGCGTAGTCTATGTGGAATGTCTGCGTAGTCTATGTGGAATGCCTGCGTAGTCTATGTGGAATGCCTGCGTAGTCTATGTGGAATGCCTGCGTAGTCTATGTGGAATGCCTGCGTAGTCTATGTGGAATGCCTGCGTAGTCTATGTGGAATGCCTGCGTAGTCTATGTGGAATGCCTGCGTAGTCTATGTGGAATGCCTGCGTAGTCTATGTGGAATGCCTGCGTAGTCTATGTGGAATGCCTGCGTAGTCTATGTGGAATGCCTGCGTAGTCTATGTGGAATGCCTGCGTAGTCTATGTGGAATGCCTGCGTAGTCTATGTGGAATGCCTGCGTAGTCTATGTGGAATGCCTGCGTAGTCTATGTGGAATGCCTGCGTAGTCTATGTGGAATGCCTGCGTAGTCTATGTGGAATGCCTGCGTAGTCTATGTGGAATGCCTGCGTAGTCTATGTGGAATGCCTGCGTAGTCTATGTGGAATGCCTGCGTAGTCATTGTATTGTTGTCGTGCAGGTATCTTCTACCCTGTACCCATGTGATGTTGAGTCAGAGGCGTGCCGTCAGGGACACCGATCTCTATGGTAAATCAGCTGACAAGTTCCTGTCCCTCATCCCAGAGTGCTGCCGCCTCAGCGTACTGCCCTCTGCTGAGCGGGAGGAAGAACCTGCCTTCTGGGGGAAAGGTAACCAACTGGACACTCTGTTATTGACACTTTATACAGATAGTAAGGAAATGAGACGGGGAGACAGGAGAATGGGAGACAGGAGAATGGGAGACAGGAGAATGGGAGACAGGAGAATGGGAGACAGGAGAATGGGAGACAGGAGAATGGGAGACAGGAGAATGGGAGACAGTGGGAAGGTTTGACGCTTGGGTTGATCCCTGGTCTCCTGTGTTGGGAGGGGTTGATCCCTGGTCTCCTGTGTTGGGAGGGGTTGATCCCTGGTCTCCTGTGTTGGGAGGGGTTGATCCCTGGTCTCCTGTGTTGGGAGGGGTTGATCCCTGGTCTCCTGTGTTGGGAGGGGTTGATCCCTGGTCTCCTGTGTTGGGAGGGGTTGATCCCTGGTCTCCTGTGTTGGGAGGGGTTGATCCCTGGTCTCCTGTGTTGGGAGGGGTTGATCCCTGGTCTCCTGTGTTGGGAGGGGTTGATCCCTGGTCTCCTGTGTTGGGAGGGGTTGATCCCTGGTCTCCTGTGTTGGGAGGGGTTGATCCCTGGTCTCCTGTGTTGGGAGGGGTTGATCCCTGGTCTCCTGTGTTGGGAGGGGTTGATCCCTGGTCTCCTGTGTTGGGAGGGGTTGATCCCTGGTCTCCTGTGTTGGGAGGGGTTGATCCCTGGTCTCCTGTTGGGAGGGGTTGATCCCTGGTCTCCTGTTGGGAGGGGTTGATCCCTGGTCTCCTGTGTTGGAGGGTTGATCCCTGGTCTCCTGTTGGGAGGGGTTGATCCCTGGTCTCCTGTGTTGGGGGGTTGATCCCTGGTCTCCTGTGTTGGAGGGTTGATCCCTGGTCTCCTGTGTTGGAGGGTTGATCCCTGGTCTCCTGTGTTGGAGGGTTGATCCCTGGTCTCCTGTGTTGGAGGGTTGATCCCTGGTCTCCTGTGTTGGGAGGGGTTGATCCCTGGTCTCCTGTTGGGAGGGGTTGATCCCTGGTCTCCTGTTGGGAGGGGTTGATCCCTGGTCTCCTGTTGGGAGGGGTTGATCCCCGGTCTCCTGTGTTGGAGGGTTGATCCCCGGTCTCCTGTTGGGAGGGGTTGATCCCCGGTCTCTTGTGTTGGGGGGTTGATCCCCGGTCTCCTGTGTTGGGAGGGGTTGATCCCCGGTCTCCTGTGTTGGGAGGGGTTGATCCCTGGTCTCCTGTGTTGGGAGGGGTTGATCCCTGGTCTCCTGTGTTGGGAGGGGTTGATCCCTGGTCTCCTGTGTTGGGAGGGGTTGATCCCTGGTCTCCTGTGTTGGGAGGGGTTGATCCCTGGTCTCCTGTGTTGGGAGGGGTTGATCCCTGGTCTCCTGTGTTGGGAGGGGTTGATCCCTGGTCTCCTGTGTTGGGAGGGGTTGATCCCTGGTCTCCTGTGTTGGGAGGGGTTGATCCCTGGTCTCCTGTGTTGGGAGGGGTTGATCCCTGGTCTCCTGTGTTGGGAGGGGTTGATCCCTGGTCTCCTGTGTTGGGAGGGGTTGATCCCTGGTCTCCTGTTGGGAGGGGTTGATCCCTGGTCTCCTGTGTTGGAGGGTTGATCCCTGGTCTCCTGTTGGGAGGGGTTGATCCCTGGTCTCCTGTGTTGGGGGGTTGATCCCTGGTCTCCTGTGTTGGAGGGTTGATCCCTGGTCTCCTGTGTTGGAGGGTTGAACCCTGGTCTCCTGTGTTTGGGGGTTGATCCCTGGTCTCCTGTGTTGGGGGGTTGATCCCTGGTCTCCTGTGTTGGGGGGTTGATCCCTGGTCTCCTGTGTTGGAGGGTTGATCCCTGGTCTCCTGTGTTGGAGGGTTGATCCCTGGTCTCCTGTGGGGGGGGTTGATCCCTGGTCTCCTGTGGGGGGGGGTTGATCCCTGGTCTCCTGTTGGGAGGGGTTGATCCCTGGTCTCCTGTGGGGGGGGGGGGGGGGGGGTTGATCCCTGGTCTCCTGTTTGGGGGTGATCCCTGGTCTCCTGTTTGGGGGTGTTGAAATAAGTGGTTAATAGCTGTCTGTTTGTTTTAGTTTATCCAACACACATGATGGAACATTGGTTTCATCACAGCATTTGAAACAAATGGTTTCACCAGAACTGCTTCTTGGTCTTTGTCTTCTCCACCTGGCCTCCTCCTCTCCTCTCCTGATCCCTCCGCTGTCCCCCCCACCTGATCCCTCCGCTGTCCCCCCCACCTGATCCCTCCGCTGTCCCCCCCACCCGATCCCTCCGCTGTCCCCCCCACCTGATCCCTCCGCTGTCCCCCCCACCTGATCCCTCCGCAGTCCCCCCCTCCTGATCCCTCCGCTGTCCCCCCTCCCGATCCCTCCGCTGTCCCCCCCACCTGATCCCTCCGCTGTCCCCCCCCACCTGATCCCTCCGCAGTCCCCCCCTCCTGATCCCTCCGCTGTCCCCCCTCCTGATCCCTCCGCTGTCCCCCCTCCCGATCCCTCCGCTGTCCCCTCCACCTGATCCCTCCGCTGTCCCCCCCACCTGATCCCTCCGCAGTCCCCCCCTCCTGATCCCTCCGCTGTCCCCCCTCCCGATCCCTCCGCTGTCCCCCCCACCTGATCCCTCCGCTGTCCCCCCCCACCTGATCCCTCCGCAGTCCCCCCCTCCTGATCCCTCCGCTGTCCCCCCTCCTGATCCCTCCGCTGTCCCCCCTCCCGATCCCTCCGCTGTCCCCTCCACCTGATCCCTCCGCTGTCCCCCCCACCTGATCCCTCCGCTGTCCCCCCCACCTGATCCCTCCGCTGTCCCCTCCGCTGTCCCCCCCACCTGATCCCTCCGCTGTCCCCCCCACCTGATCCCTCCGCTGTCCCCCCCACCTGATCCCTCCGCTGTCCCCCCCACCTGATCCCTCCGCTGTCCCCCCCACCTGATCCCTCCGCTGTCCCCCCCACCTGATCCCTCCGCTGTCCCCCCTCCCTGATCCCTCCGCTGTCCCCCCTCCCTGATCCCTCCGCTGTCCCCCCTCCCTGATCCCTCCGCTGTCCCCCCTCCCGATCCCTCCGCTGTCCCCCCTCCCGATCCCTCCGCTGTCCCCCCTCCCGATCCCTCCGCTGTCCCCCCTCCCGATCCCTCCGCTGTCCCCCCCACCCGATACCTCCGCTGTCCCCCCCACCTGATCCCTCCGCTGTCCCCCCCCACCTGATCCCTGCCGCGCTTTGTTTTTGAGTTGCCACAGCTGCCACAGCTCACAGAGATAAATAACCTGCATAACTGTGTTGAACCCAGACAGATGATCTATTTGCCAAAGAAAAGCGAATGTGCTTTTACAGAACTTTATTTAAACTGTGTTTGGTAGAAATGGGGATGTTTCTTTTAGTGTGGTCGGCAATGGTTCTGTCGTGGAGCAGTGCCACGCTAAAATGAATGCAGAGGGACCCGTCATGGTGTTGTGTTAAAAGTTGGAGGAAGTTGAAGTGTTGAAGGATAACCATGGCTGACGTTCCTCCCTGTTATGTGCTCTTTGTCTCCGTCCGTCTCTGTCTCCGTCCCCCTGTCTGTCTGTCTGTCTTCCCCGTCTGTCTGTCTTCCCCGTCTGTCTGTCTTCCCCGTCTGTCTGTCTTCCCCGTCTGTCTGTCTTCCCCGTCTGTCTGTCTGTCTGTCTGTCTTCCCCGTCTGTCTGTCTGTCTGTCTGTCTTCCCCGTCTGTCTGTCTGTCTGTCTGTCTTCCCCGTCTGTCTGTCTGTCTGTCTTCCCCGTCTGTCTGTCTGTCTGTCTTCCCCGTCTGTCTGTCTGTCTGTCTTCCCCGTCTGTCTGTCTTCCCCGTCTGTCTGTTTGTCTGTCTTCCCCGTCTGTCTGTCTTCCCCATCTGTCTGTCTTCCCCATCTGTCTGTCTTCCTCATCTGTCTGTCTTCCTCATCTGTCTGTCTTCCTCATCTGTCTGTCTTCCTCATCTGTCTGTCTTCCTCATCTGTCTGTCTTCCCCATCTGTCTGTCTTCCTCATTTGTCTGTCTTCCCCATCTGTCTGTTTGTTTGTCTGTCTTCCCCATCTGTCTGTTTGTTTGTCTGTCTTCCCCATCTGTCTGTTTGTCTGTCTACCCCTGGCTGTCTGTCTGTCTGTCTGTCTGTCTTCCCCGTCTGTCTGTTTGTCTGTCTACCCCTGGCTGTCTGTCTGTCTGTCTCTCCCCCTGTCTGTCTCTCCCTATCCGTCCATCCATCTCCCCCTATCCGTCCATCCGTCTCTCTGTCTCTCCCTGTGTCTGTCTGCAGTACTGAACAGCCCCAGCTCAGAGTCTCCTGTGCACCCCAAACCGAGCACTCCGTCCCGCCTGGCCCTCTTCATGCGCCAGCAGAGCACCGCACTGCCCTTCACCCCCTCCCCCACTGAGACGGTCCCCTCGTCCCCCCGCGGGGGCCCTAGCACCCCCCTGTCCCCCGACAGCCCCATGCACCCCGTCCCAGAGGGGCTGGACTGGGAGTCGGGGTACCTGGAGTACCTCAGGGACGCCCGTAGGGGGGTAGAGCTGTGCTCCTGGGCCTGCCGGAACTGGTCAGCCCCCTACGACGGAGAGGACCCCTCACCCAACACGGCCCCTCTACTGCCCCCGCCCCCCACCTCCAACCCCTCCCTGGCCATGTTCCCAGAGCACTTCTCCTTCCAGCAGGGAGGAGGAGGTGGTAGTACCTCCCACGGCCAGCAGAGGGCAGCGGTGGTGGCAGCAGCGCGGTCAGAGTGGAGCAGTACAGAGAGGGACAGTGGAGAGTGGGACGTCACCATCGGTAAAAACAACTGTACCATCAGCCTCACGCCCCGCACCAAGAAACGCAGCCTGCAGAGAGAGGAGGTCCCCCTCCCCAAACCTCTCCACCTCCCTCCTGACTCTACCTCTGCCTCCGTCCCTGACCCCTCTGCTGCCCCCCACCTCCCCTCCGGCCTCTCCATAGGCCCTCACCAGGCCATCTTCAATGGAACGTCGTCGGGGGGTCAGGAGGACGGGTGTCCAGACAGCCAGGATGGAGGGATGGAGGTTAAGAAGGTGAAGAGAGATTTGGACGAGCAGCAGCAGCACGGAGACTCTAGTCAGAACGTTGCAGTAGGTGCCAGCCCAACCCCGGTCCCTACCCCGGCCCAGTCCTGTGGGCCCCTACAGGGGTTGCACAGGGAAGGGAATGGAAGTGTGACTGGGGAACACTCCAGACGTCTAACATCACACGTACAGAGTCACACCCAGGATCAGCCGGCTCCGTGGACTCCAGGAGCCTGTGCCAACTCCTCCAACGTCAGCCTGACCCCTCAGGTCCCTGGATCGGGACCTCCAGAGGCAATGCTCTCTACCCAGTCAGAAGCAGTGGAGAGGCTGATCTCTGAGCTCCTGGATGGGGCTGGACCGGGGGAGGGGGGGCAGCAGGGGCCTGGGGAGGGGGGCCAGCAGGGGCCTGGAGACTCCAACGGCCAGGGCATCAGCATCGAGGCCTTCACCCAGGAACTCCGGGAGTTGGAGGAGAGGGTGAGGGAGAGGAGCAGGGGGGTGGGGCTTCTCAGACAGCTGGAGGAGACCACCAGAGACCCCGACTCAGAGGAACCACTGCCCCCCTCACCCCTGGACTCTGACCTGATTGGGAATGGGGCAGGGGCTGGAGTGGAGCCCAAGGTAGTGGGGTCAGCTGTGGGGCTGTGCAGCCCTGCCAGGCCTCTAGGACAGCCATCCGCTCAGCCCTACACAGGTGAGAAAGACCACCACACTACAGTGTAATGTGTATCAATCTGTTTTGATGTTTGTTTTGGGGATGATTGCTAAATATTGATTTGGTGTTTGATGTTGGATGATGCTCATCGTGGATGATGCTCAATTGTTTGACATTTAATGTTGGTTTTATATATTTTAAAAAAAATGGGGTGTTTGGTGTGACACAGTAAATTAATACAGACAGTTTGGTGTGACACAGTAAATTAATACAGACAGTTTGGTGTGACACAGTAAATTAATACAGACAGTTTGGTGTGACACAGTAAATTAATACAGACTGTTTGGTGTGACACAGTAAATTAATACAGACTGTTTGGTGTGACACAGTAAATTAATACAGACTGTTTGGTGTGACACAGTAAATTAATACAGACAGTTTGGTGTGACACAGTAAATTAATACAGACAGTTTGGTGTGACACAGTAAATTAATACAGACCGTTTGGTGTGACACAGTAAATTAATACAGACCGTTTGGTGTTTGGTGTGACAGTAAATTAATACAGACCATTTGGTGTGACACAGTAAATTAATACAGACAGTTTGGTGTGACACAGTAAATTAATACAGACCGTTTGGTGTGACACAGTAAATGAATACAGACCGTTTGGTGTTTGGTGTGACACAGTAAATTAATACAGACAGTTTGGTGTGACACAGTAAATTAATACAGACCATTTGGTGTGACACAGTAAATTAATACAGACAGTTTGGTGTGACACAGTAAATTAATACAGACAGTTTGGTGTGACACAGTAAATTAATACAGACAGTTTGGTGTGACATAGTAAATTAATACAGACTGTTTGGTGTGACACAGTAAATTAATACAGACTGTTTGGTGTGACACAGTAAATTAATACAGACTGTTTGGTGTGACACAGTCAATTAATACAGACAGTTTGGTGTGACACAGTCAATTAATACAGACTGTTTGGTGTGACACAGTAAATTAATACAGACAGTTTGGTGTGACACAGTAAATTAATACAGACAGTTTGGTGTGACACAGTAAATTAATACAGACCGTTTGGTGTGACACAGTAAATTAATACAGACAGTTTGGTGTGACACAGTAAATTAATACAGACCATTTGGTGTGACACAGTAAATTAATACAGACCGTTTGGTGTGACACAGTAAATTAATACAGACCGTTTGGTGTGACACAGTAAATTAATACAGACAGTTTGGTGTGACACAGTAAATTAATACAGACCATTTGGTGTGACACAGTAAATTAATACAGACTGTTTGGTGTGACACAGTAAATTAATACAGGCCGTTTGGTGTGACACAGTCAATTTATACTGTCTGTTTATACAGAGCATTCGGAAAGTATTCAGGCCCCTTGACTTTTTCCACATTTTGTTAGGTTACAGCCTTATTCTAAAATGTGTTAAATTGTTTTTTCCCATCATGAATCTACACACAATACCCCATAATGACAAAGTTATAACAGGTTTTTTAAAATGTTTGCAAATGTATAGAAATATGACATTTACATAAGTATTCAGACCCTTTACTCCGTACTTTGTTTAAGCACCTTAGGTAGTGATTACAGCCTCAAGTCTTCTTGGGTATGTCAATTTGCAAAAAAAAATTATTAAAACCTGTTTTCTCTTTTGTCATTATGTGGTATTGTGTGTAGATTCATGAGGTCATTTAAAAATAATAATAATCATTTAGAATAAGGCTGCACCACTTATTCAGTAAATATATTCTCTCTCTGTCTCTCTGTGTCTCTAATAAGATTGATGAGGACATTTAAAAATAAACATTTAGAATAAGGCTGTAACGTAATAACATATGGATAAAGGTTGAAAGGGCCCGAATACTTTTCCAATTGTATATTTGGTGAGACACTGTAAATTTAATTCTGACTGTTGCTTCCTTTTGATATTTAGTGTTGTCTTGTTTTTTCATGTTGGATCTAGCCATCCATCCGTTAGTGTGCTGGTGCACCCTCTCCCTGCGTTCTCACGTTCTCTCCCTCTCCCCGTCAGGTCCGTTTATGGTGGTTCTGTTTGCCAAGCTGGAGAACATGCTCCAGAACTCTCTGTATGTGAACATCTTGCTGACAGGGATCCTGTGCCAGCTAGCCTGCTACCCTCAGCCCCTGCTCCGATCCTTCCTCCTCAACACCAACATGGTGTTCCAGCCCAGCGTCAAGTCTCTCATACAGGTAGGAAGACATCACTGTGTTCCTGGTCTGGTAGAAAGACATCACTGTGTTCCTGGTCTGGTAGAAAGTCTCTCATACAGGTAGGAAGACATCACTGTGTTCCTGGTCTGGTAGAAAGACATCACTGTGTTCCTGGTCTGGTAGAAAGACATCACTGTGTTCCTGGTCTGGTAGAAAGTCTCTCATACAGGTAGGAAGACATCACTGTGTTCCTGGTCTGGTAGAAAGACATCGCTGTGTTCCTGGTCTGGTAGAAAGTCTCTCATACAGGTAGGAAGACATCACTGTGTTCCTGGTCTGGTAGAAAGACATCACTGTGTTCCTGGTCTGGTAGAAAGTCTCTCATACAGGTAGGAAGACATCACTGTGTTCCTGGTCTGGTAGAAAGACATCACTGTGTTCCTGGTCTGGTAGAAAGTCTCTCATACAGGTAGGAAGACATCACTGTGTTCCTGGTCTGTTTGAAAGACATCGCTGTGTTCCTGGTCTGGTAGAAAGTCTCTCATACAGGTAGGAAGACATCACTGTGTTCCTGGTCTGGTAGAAAGTCTCTCATACAGGTAGGAAGACATCACTGTGTTCCTGGTCTGGTAGAAAGTCTCTCATACAGGTAGGAAGACATCGCTGTGTTCCTGGTCTGGTAGAAAGTCTCTCATACAGGTAGGAAGACATCGCTGTGTTCCTGGTCTGGTAGAAAGACATCACTGTGTTCCTGGTCTGGTAGAAAGTCTCTCATACAGGTAGGAAGACATTGCTGTGTTCCTGGTCTGGTAGAAAGTCTCTCATACAGGTAGGAAGACATCGCTGTGTTCCTGGTCTGGTAGAAAGTCTCTCATACAGGTAGGAAGACATCGCTGTGTTCCTGGTCTGGTAGAAAGACATCACTGTGTTCCTGGTCTGGTAGAAAGTCTCTCATACAGGTAGGAAGACATCGCTGTGTTCCTGGTCTGGTAGAAGGTCTCTCATACAGGTAGGAAGACATCACTGTGTTCCTGGTCTGGTAGAAAGTGTATATTTCCAGGCAAACATCGGGGGTTGTGTGATGTTTACTAAGTAGCTGTTATTTTGTAAATGACCACATTCTGCCTCAAGGGTCAGTTGCCCATCTCTTCTAATCTCTTGCCCTAACATCACCTGGCTGTCCTCTGCTGACCTCCATCACTCATCTTCGCTCTGTTTCCTTCAACTGCTGACCACTTTCTCCTATGACCTATGCCCTCTGCTGCTCTCTCAATGGACTGTTTATACAGAGCATTCAGGAAGTATTCAGACCCCTTGACATTTTCCACATGTTGTTACATTACAGCCTTACTCTAAAATTGATTCAATTGTTTTTTCCCCCCCTCAATCTAAACACAATAATGTTGTGACAATGACAAAGCAAAAACTGGTTTTTAGACATGTTTGCAAATGTATATAGAAATGAAAAATCTGAAATATCAAATTTACATATGTTTTCAGACCCTTTACTCAGTACTTTGTTGAAGCACCTTTGGCAGTGATTACAGCCTCAAGTCTTCTTGGGGATGACACCACAAGCTTGACACACCTGTATTTCTTCTCTGCAGATCCTCTCAAGCTCTGTCAGGTTGGACAACGCTATTTTCAGGTCTCTCCAGAGATGTTCGATCAGGTTCAAATCTTGGTTTCATCAGACCGGAGCATCTTGTTTCTCATGCTCTGAGTCCTTTAGTTGCCTTTTGGCAAACTCCAAGCTGGCATGTACCTTTTACTGAGGAGTGGCTTCCGTCTGGCCACTTTAGCATAAAGGCCTGATTGGTGGAGTGCTGTAGAGATGGTTGTCCTTCTGGAAGGTTCTCCCATCTCCACAGAGGAACTCTGGAGCTCTGTCAGAGTGACCATTGGGTTCTAGGTCACCTCCCTGACCAAGCCTCTTCTCCCCTGATTGCTCAGTTTGGCCGGGCGGCCAGCTCTAGGAAGAGTCTTGGTGGTTCCAAGCTTCTTCCATTTAAGAAAGATGGAGGCCACTGTGTTCTTGGGGACCTTCAATACGGCAGACATGTTTTTGGTACCCTTCCTCAGATCTGTGCCTCGACACAATCCTGGCTTTGTTTTTGCTCTGACCTGCGCTGTCAACTGTGCGACCTTATATAGACAGGTGTGTGCCTTTCCAAATTATGTCCAAGCAATTGAATTTACCACAAGTGGACTCCAAGCAAGTTGTTGAAAAAATCGCAAGAATAATCAATGGAAACAGGATGCACCTGAGCTCAATTTCGAGTCTCATAGCAATGAATACTGAATACTTATGTAAACGAGGTATTTCTATGTATTTATTTCTTATAAATGTTTTCACTTTTTCACTGTCATTATGGGGTATTGTGTGTAGATTGATGAGGAAAATCATTGTATTTCATCCATTTTTAAATAAGGCTGTAACGTAAGAACATGTGGGAAAGGGTCTGAATACTTTCTGAATGCACCGTACTTCAGAATAGCTGGAGGCCATATGGCTGTATGTTTTTTGTAATGATCAGATTACTTACTATCTCCCTGTCTCCTCATTCCCCTGTCTCCTCGCTCCCATCTCCCTCCTCTGCCTGCTCTGCCTTCTCTCTCTGCCCTTCCTCCTCTCTTCCCTCTCCCCCTTCCTCCTCTCTCTTCCCTCTCCCCCTTCCTCCTCTCTCTTCCCTCTCCCCCCTTCCTCCTCTCTCTTCCCTCTCCCCCCTTCCTCCTCTCTCTTCCCTCTCCCCCCTTCCTCCTCTCTCTTCCCTCTCCCCCCTTCCTCCTCTCTCTTCCCTCTCCCCCCTTCCTCCTCTCTCTTCCCTCTCCCCCTTCCTCCTCTCTCTTCCCTCCCCCCTTCCTCCTCTCTCTTCCCTCCCCCCTTCCTCCTCTCTCTTCCCTCCCCCTTCCTCCTCTCTCTTCCCTCCCATCTCCCTCCTCTGCCTGCTCTGCCTTCTCTCTCTGCCCTTCCTCCTCTCTTCTCTGCCCTTCCTCCTCTCTTCCCTCCCCCTTCCTCCTCTCTCTTCCCTCTCCACCCTTCCTCCTCTCTCTTCCCTCTCCCCCTTCCTCCTCTCTCTTCCCTCTCCCCCCTTCCTTCTCTCTCTTCCCTCTCCCCCCTTCCTCCTCTCTCTTCTCTCTCTCCCCTTCCTCCTCTCTCCCCCCTTCCTCCTCTCTCCCCCTTCCTCCTCTCTCTTCTCTCTCCCCCCTTCCTCCTGTCTTCCTCCTCTCTTTCCTTCCTCCTCTCTCTTCTCTCTCCCCCCTTCCTCCTCTCTCTTCTCTCTCCCCCCTTCCTCCTGTCTTCCTCCTCTCTTTCCTTCCTCCTCTCTCCCCACTCCCCCCCATCTCTCCAACTCTCTCCCCTGCCTCAGGTTCTGGGCTCAGTAAAGAACCGCATTGAGGTGTTTGCAGCATCCCATGAGGACTTCCCTGCCATGCTGAGGAAAGCCCAGCGCTACCTGGTTGCCAGGGGCAAGGTGGACTGGGCTGACTCTTCCCCCATGGGGGTACCCACCCTGCGACGCTCTGATTCCCTGGGTGAGAGAGACACACACACACACACAACACACAAACACACACACCCTGTAGTAGCACATTGGAAAGCTAGAGAGAATGAATAATGCAGAGGCTGTGTTGTAGTTGATTTGGGGGATTTGTGCCATCTGTTCACAGGGTTACTGGGTTGAATGGAATTGGATAGGCAGCAGCAGGGAGGGTGTCTGGATGGTTCTGGTTCGGCTGCTACTGTCTGGATGGTTCTGGTTCGGCTGCTACTGTCTGGATGGTTCTGGTGTGGCTGCTACTGTCTGGATGGTTCTGGTTTGGCTGCTACTGTCTGGATGGTTCTGGTTTGGCTGCTACTGTCTGGATGGTTCTGGTGTGGCTGCTACTGTCTGGATGGTTCTGGTGTGGCTGCTACTGTCTGGATGGTTCTGGTGTGGCTGCTACTGTCTGGATGGTTCTGGTTCGGCTGCTACTGTCTGGATGGTTCTGGTTCGGCTGCTACTGTCTGGATGGTTCTGGTTCGGCTGCTACTGTCTGGATGGTTCTGGTTCGGCTGCTACTGTCTGGATAGTTCTGGTTCGGCTGCTACTGTCTGGATAGTTCTGGTCTGGATGGTTCTGGTTTGGCTGCTACTGTCTGAATAGTTCTGGTTTGGCTGCTACTGTCTGGATGGTTCTGGTGTGGCTGCTACTGTCTGGATGGTTCTGGTTCGGCTGCTACTGTCTGAATAGTTCTGGTTTGGCTGCTACTGTCTGGATGGTTCTGGTGTGGCTGCTACTGTCTGGATGGTTCTGGTTCGGCTGCTACTGTCTGAATAGTTCTGGTTTGGCTGCTACTGTCTGGATGGTTCTGGTGTGGCTGCTACTGTCTGGATGGTTCTGGTGTGGCTGCTACTGTCTGGATGGTTCTGGTTTGGCTGCTACTGTCTGGATGGTTCTGGTTTGGCTGCTACTGTCTGGATGGTTCTGGTTTGGCTGCTACTGTCTGGATGGTTCTGCTTTGGCTGCTACTGTCTGGATGGTTCTGGTGTGGCTGCTACTGTCTGGATGGTTCTGGTCTGGATGGTTCTTGTTTGGCTGCTACTGTCTGGATGGTTCTGGTGTGGCTGCTACTGTCTGGATGGTTCTGGTTCGGCTGCTACTGTCTGGATGGTTCTGGTTCGGCTGCTACTGTCTGGATGGTTCTGGTTCGGCTGCTACTGTCTGGATAGTTCTGGTCTGGATGGTTCTGGTTTGGCTGCTACTGTCTGGATGGTTCTGGTGTGGCTGCTACTGTCTGGATGGTTCTGGTTCGGCTGCTACTGTCTGAATAGTTCTGGTTTGGCTGCTACTGTCTGGATGGTTCTGGTGTGGCTGCTACTGTCTGGATGGTTCTGGTTCGGCTGCTACTGTCTGAATAGTTCTGGTTTGGCTGCTACTGTCTGGATGGTTCTGGTGTGGCTGCTACTGTCTGGATGGTTCTGGTGTGGCTGCTACTGTCTGGATGGTTCTGGTTTGGCTGCTACTGTCTGGATGGTTCTGGTTTGGCTGCTACTGTCTGGATGGTTCTGGTTTGGCTGCTACTGTCTGGATGGTTCTGGTTTGGCTGCTACTGTCTGGATGGTTCTGGTTTGGCTGCTACTGTCTGGATGGTTCTGGTTTGGCTGCTACTGTCTGGATGGTTCTGGTTTGGCTGCTACTGTCTGGATGGTTCTGGTTTGGCTGCTACTGTCTGGATGGTTCTGGTTTGGCTGCTACTGTCTGGATGGTTCTGGTTTGGCTGCTACTGTCTGGATGGTTCTGCTTTGGCTGCTACTGTCTTGATGGTTCTGGTGTGGCTGCTACTGTCTGGATGGTTCTGGTGTGGCTGCTACTGTCTGGATGGTTCTGCTTTGGCTGCTACTGTCTGGATGGTTCTGGTGTGGCTGCTACTGTCTGGATGGTTCTGGTGTGGCTGCTACTGTCTGGATGGTTCTGGTTTGGCTGCTACTGTCTGGATGGTTCTGGTGTGGCTGCTACTGTCTGGATGGTTCTGGTGTGGCTGCTACTGTCTGGATGGTTCTGGTCTGGATGGTTCTTGTTTGGCTGCTACTGTCTGGATGGTTCTGGTGTGGCTGCTACTGTCTGGATGGTTCTGGTCTGGATGGTTCTGGTTTGGCTGCTACTGTCTGGATAGTTCTGGTCTGGATGGTTCTGGTTTGACTGCTACTGTCTGGATGGTTCTGGTGTGGCTGCTACTGTCTGGATGGTTCTGGTCTGGATGGTTCGGCTGCTACTGTCTGGATGGTTCTGGTTTGGCTGCTACTGTCTGGATGGTTCTGGTTTGGCTGCTACTGTCTGGATGGTTCTGGTTTGGCTGCTACTGTCTGGATGGTTCTGGTTTGGCTGCTACTGTCTGGATGGTTCTGGTTTGGCTGCTACTGTCTGGATGGTTCTGGTGTGGCTGCTACTGTCTGGATGGTTCTGGTTTGGCTGCTACTGTCTGGATGGTTCTGCTTTGGCTGCTACTGTCTTGATGGTTCTGGTGTGGCTGCTACTGTCTGGATGGTTTTGGTGTGGCTGCTACTGTCTGGGTGGTTCTGGTTCGGCTGCTACTGTCTGGATGGTTCTGGTGTGGCTGCTACTGTCTGGATGGTTTGGTGTGGCTGCTACTCTCTGGATGGTTCTGGTTTGGCTGCTACTGTCTGGATGGTTTGGTGTGGCTGCTACTGTCTGGATGGTTTGGTGTGGCTGCTACTGTCTGGATGGTTTGGTGTGGCTGCTACTGTCTGGATGGTTTGGTGTGGCTGCTACTCTCTGGATGGTTCTGGTGTGGCTGCTACTGTCTGAATAGTTCTGGTTTGGCTGCAGCAGTCAGCCAGGCTGGTGCAGTTGGTCATCTGACACTGGTTATTACATCATCACTGTCTCTAGTGAACCAGTCTGGAACTGTGTTCTGGCCACATGAACAATCACACACAGACATGGGCACCTAATATGTACCCATGTCTATATATGCACGTTTTAGAGTTTTAAACTGACATAATGGACCTGTTTTAAACTGACATAACGGACCTGTTTTAAACTGACATAACGGACCTGTTTTAAACTGACATAACGGACCTGTTTTAAACTGACATAACGGACCTGTTTTCAACTGACATAACGGACCTGTTTTCAACTGACATAACGGACCTGTTTTCAACTGACATAACGGACCTGTTTTCAACTGACATAACGGACCTGTTTTCAACTGACATAACGGACCTGTTTTAAATGGGCCACCTGTCCTGTCTGTCTGTTGTGTCAGTCTGTTTTATCTTAACCACTTGCTATGCTGTGTGTTGCTGTCTCCTTTTCAGTGAAGAGCCGGAAACCTTCGCTAGGCGACCTGATCATGAGACACACCAACAGCCCCACGCGGGCACGCCACGCCGCCCAACTTGCCCTGGCCCACGTACGAGACGGCGGCCAATCGCTGCACAGTGCCCTGTTCCGGGGAGGGACTGGGGGAGGGGCGTCGGGGCTGGAGAAACAGGTGGAGGCTCTGAGGGTGAAGAACGCCGTCTACTGCGCCGTCATCTTCTCTGAGTTCCTCAAGGAGCTGGCCGCTCTGGCCCAGGAGCACGCCGTCTCCATGCCCTTCCTCCAGAGCCACGACACCGAGG
The DNA here is from genome assembly GCF_013265735.2 of Oncorhynchus mykiss. NCBI lineage: Eukaryota > Metazoa > Chordata > Actinopteri > Salmoniformes > Salmonidae > Oncorhynchus > Oncorhynchus mykiss. The sequence goes on along the minus strand of NC_048567.1, from coordinate 80,800,267 downwards.
AGTGATGCTGTCAGTCTCCGTGCCCTTCCTGAGGAGTGATGCTCCCAATTCTGCGTCCCAATTCTACACCATCCTCCCAATGTGTGGTCTTGCAGACTCCCCATCATGATTGAAAAGCATTGGCTGAAGGCATTTCTTTCCCTACCATTTTAAATCTATGATGGAATGTGATCTGGGGAATGTCTGGACCCCCCATGTCCACAAAACATCTCAGATTATCATCCGTTTTAAACTTTTAAATCACATGGACAGGTCCTAGACGGGCACCCCTCCTCGGAGACACTTTGTGGACGTGGGTTCTTTCCTCGGTCCAGCTACCGTTTACCCCCCTTCCCTCCTGCAGGGGGCAGAGGGGAGCACTGACAGGGCTGAGCGCTGCAGGGAAGAGACGAGGGAGAGGGGGGGGGGACGACAAGGTTAATTCGGACAATGAGAAATCGAAGAAGGGAATTGCTGTATGTGAAAGAGTATTAGGGGAGAGACTACAAAACTCTTCTGTTATGAGACTGTGCATATCATGTAAATATTGTTTATGTGGATATATACTATGAACGCTAACTCTCAGTACATGTAGATTTTAGAGGGTGGTCTGTAGTGTACATGGGTACGTGGTGCTGAGTCAGCTCTTTCCACTCTCCTCTCTTTAGTAAATGATGCTCATTGGACATTGTACCAGCTTAAAAATGAGAACAAGGTTAAAGCTTCCGTCTTTTTAGGAGATTAGGCAACAACAAAAAATGCCCCCCCCCCCGACTTTCATTTCGCTGTTCGGGTACAGAGCATCTCAAGAAGACACATCTTTTGTTTTGTGTTTTGAAACGCATCGCCTCAGCGTTGGAGATTTAACAAGAAGGGAGGAATGGGAGAGGAGGGGTCTGGGAAAGGGAAGGAAACCAGAGGACAGAGATCCTCTGGATCTGTCCTGGAAAACGTGCTGGACAGAGATCCTCTGTAACTGTCCTGGAAAACGTGCTGGACAGAGATCCTCTGTAACTGTCCTGGAAGACGTGCTGGACAGAGATCCTCTGTAACTGTCCTGGAAGACGTGCTGGACAGAGATCCTCTGTAACTGTCCTGGAAGACGTGCTGGACAGAGATCCTCTGTAACTGTCCTGGAAAACGTGCTGGACAGAGATCCTCTGTAACTGTCCTGGAAGACGTGCTGGACAGAGATCCTCTGTAACTGTCCTGGAAGACGTGCTGGACAGAGATCCTCTGTAACTGTCCTGGAAGACGTGCTGGACAGAGATCCTCTGTAACTGTCCTGGAAAACGTGATGGACAGAGATCCTCTGTAACTGTCCTGGAAGACGTGCTGGACAAACGTGTTCATGTTTTATCATTCATATTTTAAATTGAATTGTATTATTTATTTTCTAAATGAAACCTTTTTTAAGACATATCAATGCCATGTGGGAGTGGCAAAATCTCAACGTGTGTGTGTGTGGTGCATGTATTAGAATGTCTCCCTTCTCAGAGGAACACTATCCAGTCAGTTGTCAGGCCTGCACCTGGTGTTGCCATGGCAAAGGTGTGTTTGTGTTCTGGTGTTGCCATGGGAAAGGTGTGTTTCTGTTCGGGTGTTGCCATGGGAAAGGTGTGTTTCTGTTCTGGTGTTGCCATGGGAAAGGTGTGTTTCTGTTCGGGTGTTGCCATGGGAAAGGTGTGTTTCTGTTCTGGTGTTGCCATGGGAAAGGCATGTTTCTGTTCTGGTGTTGCCATGGGAAAGGTGTGTTTCTGTTCGGGTGTTGCCATGGGAAAGGTGTGTTTCTGTTCTGGTGTTGCCATGGGAAAGGTGTGTTTCTGTTCTGGTGTTGCCATGGGAAAGGTGTGTTTCTGTTTTGGTGTTGCCATGGGAAAGGTGTGTTTCTGTTCTGGTGTTGCCATGGGAAAGGTGTGTTTCTGTTCTGGTGTTGCCATGGGAAAGGTGTGTTTCTGTTCTGGTGTTGCCATGGGAAAGGCATGTTTCTGTTCTGGTGTTGCCATGGGAAAGGTGTGTTTCTGTTTGGGTGTTGCCATGGGAAAGGTGTGTTTCTGTTCTGGTGTTGCCATGGGAAAGGTGTGTTTCTGTTCTGGTGTTGCCATGGGAAAGGTGTGTTTCTGTTCTGGTGTTGCCATGGGAAAGGTGTGTTTTTGTTCTGGTGTTGCCATGGGAAAGGTGTGTTTCTGTTTTGGTGTTGCCATGGGAAAGGTGTGTTTCTGTTCTGGTGTTGCCATGGGAAAGGTGTGTTTCTGTTCTGGTGTTGCCATGGGAATGGTGTGTTTCTGTTCTGGTGTTGCCATGGGAAAGGTGTGTTTTTGTTCTGGTGTTGCCATGGGAAAGGTGTGTTTTTGTTCTGGTGTTGCCATGGGAAAGGTATGTTTCTGTTCTGGTGTTGCCATGGGAAAGGTGTGTTTCTGTTCTGGTGTTGCCATGGGAAAGGTGTGTTTCTGTTCTGGTGTTGCCATGGGAAAGGCATGTTTCTGTTCTGGTGTTGCCATGGGAAAGGTGTGTTTCTGTTCTGGTGTTGCCATGGGAAAGGTGTGTTTCTGTTCTGGTGTTGCCATGGGAAAGGTGTGTTTCTGTTCTGGTGTTGCCATGGGAAAGGTATGTTTCTGTTCTGGTGTTGCCATGGGAAAGGTATGTTTCTGTTCTGGTGTTGCCAATGGAAAGGTGTGTTTCTGTTCTGGTGTTGCCATGGGAAAGGTGTGTTTCTGTTCTGGTGTTGCCATGGGAAAGGTGTGTTTCTGTTCTGGTGTTGCCATGGGAAAGGTGTGTTTCTGTTCTGGTGTTGCCATGGGAAAGGTGTGTTTCTGTTCTGGTGTTGCCATGGGAAAGGTGTATTTCTGTTCTGGTGTTGCCATGGGAAAGGTGTGTTTCTGTTCTGGTGTTGCCATGGGAAAGGTATGTTTCTGTTCTGGTGTTGCCATGGGAAAGGTATGTTTCTGTTCTGGTGTTGCCATGGGAAAGGTGTGTTTCTGTTCTGGTGTTGCCATGGGAAAGGTGTGTTTCTGTTCTGGTGTTGCCATGGGAAAGGTGTGTTTCTGTTCTGGTGTTGCCATGGGAAAGGTGTGTTTCTGTTCTGGTGTTGCCATGGGAAAGGTGTGTTTCTGTTCTGGTGTTGCCATGGGAAAGGTGTGTTTCTGTTCTGGTGTTGCCATGGGAAAGATGTCTCTGCTCAGAAGGCTTAAAGTTGTGTTGTGGGACTGAGGTAGGAAAGGCTAGTCAGAGCACTATAATAGGCAGAAGGATCAATGAGTTAGCCAGCTAACTTCAATAAACAACCAGAAATAACTAGAGATTTTTTTCCTCATTGAAGACGTGCTCTGAAATTTAGGTGACTACCAAATATTTCTTAAAACTCCTACTCTGGGCTGGATGTGTCATTGTGTACTGCTGACATGCAGAATTACTATTTTACCTCAATTAGTCACAGAAAGCGACTGTTTTTATGGAATTATTTTATTTAGCCTTCATTTAACTAGGCAAGTCAGTTAAGAACAAATTCTTATTTACAATGGTGGCCTACCAAAAGGCGAAAGGCCTCCAGCGTGGATGGGGGATTAAAAATATAGGACAAAACACACATCACGACTAGAGACACAACTCAACACTCGATAAAGAGAGACCTAAGACAACAACAGAGCATGGCAGCAACACATGACAACGTGGTAGCAGCACAACATGGAAAAACAATATTGGGCACAGACACAAAGGCAAGAAGGTAGAGACAAAAATATATCACGTGAAGCAGCCACAACTGTCAGTAAGAGTGTCCATGATGGAGTCTTTGAATGAAGAGATGGAGATAAACCTGTCAGTAAGAGTGTCCATGATGGAGTCTTTGAATGAAGAGATGGAGATAAAACTGTCAGTAAGAGTGTCCATGATGGAGTCTTTGAATGAAGAGATGGAGATCACACTGTCAGTAAGAGTGTCCATGATGGAGTCTTTGAATGAAGAGATGGAGATAAACCTGTCAGTAAGAGTGTCCATGATGGAGTCTTTGAATGAAGAGATGGAGATAAACCTGTCAGTAAGAGTGTCCATGATGGAGTCTTTGAATGAAGAGATGGAGATAAAACTGTCAGTAAGAGTGTCCATGATGGAGTCTTTGAATGAAGAGATGGAGATAAACCTGTCAGTAAGAGTGTCCATGATGGAGTCTTTGAATGAAGAGATGGAGATCAAACTGTCAGTAAGAGTGTCCATGATGGAGTCTTTGAATGAAGAGATGGAGATAAACCTGTCAGTAAGAGTGTCCATGATGGAGTCTTTGAATGAAGAGATGGAGATAAACCTGTCAGTAAGAGTGTCCATGATGGAGTCTTTGAATGAAGAGATGGAGATAAACCTGTCAGTAAGAGTGTCCATGATGGAGTCTTTGAATGAAGAGATGGAGATCACACTGTCAGTAAGAGTGTCCATGATGGAGTCTTTGAATGAAGAGATGGAGATCAAACTGTCAGTAAGAGTGTCCATGATGGAGTCTTTGAATGAAGAGATGGAGATCAAACTGTCCAGTTTGAGTGTTTTTTGCAGCTCGTTCCAGTCGCTATTTGCAGCGAACTGAAAAGAGGAGCGACCCAGGGATATAAATATATAAATAAGCGTCAACCAGTGGGTCTTGAGACGGGTATACAGAGATGACCAGTTTACAGAGGAGTATAGAGTGCAGTGATGTGTCCTATAAGGAGCATTGGTGGCAAATCTGATGACCGAATGGTAAAGAACATCTAGCCACCCGAGAACACCCTTACCTGCCGATCTATAAATTACATCTCCGTAATCTAGCATGGGTAGGATGGTCATCTGAATCAGGGTTAGTTTGGCAGCCGAGGTGAAAGAGGAGTGATTGTGATAGAGGAAACCAAGTCTAGATTTAACTTTAGCCTGCAGCTTTGTTATGTGCTGAGAGAAGGACAGTGTACCGTCTAGCCATACTCCCAAGTACTGGTATGAGGTGACTACCTCAAGCTCTAAACCCTCAGAGTAGTATGGAAGCTGTTCTGTGCCGTTTTCCCCCATGTGGACCAGCCAGCCCCCTAGCAATTAGAGCCAGGAGTTTTTGCTTGTTGAATCCATGTCAAGCTTTTCTTTCTTTCAAAAAAATAAAATAATTTGTGAACGTTATTTCAGCAAATTTAGCTGGCTTACTCAATGATCCTGCTTTATAGTATGCTCTCACAGTAGTCTGAGAGAGACTGGGAGAAAACCGTGCTTGTTGCATTCAACCTCCCTTCTTTCTGAACTCTGTTGGGTTAGATGGTTTGCCTCAGGACAGGAGATGTTGGTTTAATGTGACTACGGTTTATCACAGTCACTTCTTGTTTGCGTGAACTAGTCGGATATTCCCGTCCATCAAAATCTGTTGTTGTGTGCGTGAGACACACTCGAGTCTAAAATAACCAACCAGTTTTGTCTCTTAAAACCCTGAGAGAAATAGTCCCCATCCCCAGGAATAAAGAACACTAGACCCAACAAGCACTGATAACCTTGGATCTAGCCTGTATTAAACCCTGATACTAAACTTTGCATATTAATTCATAAACAGAGATAATATACGGAGATAATATATAGAGATAATAACTCATTACTTTTTGTCTCTGAGATACTTAAGTAAAGAAGGAAGGGAAACCTAGTGTGTAGGAACTTTGACCTCGTCTGTTGCAGTGGATCACATATATCAGGGTACCCCAACTAACGGCCCGGTTCTATTTGTCCCCCCTCCCCCAAGTTTTCAGAGCAAAATGTTTTTATAAAAACAAAACGACCCCCCCCCCCCCGGCCATCCACTCAAGAAATAATCGTCCCGCGACTGAATCTGGTTGATGGTCCCTGACATATTTATTATAAACGTTGACCGTGTCAGTGTTGCAGTAGATCCCATATTTATTAGTATGTGTCCTGTTGAGCGTTGAGAAGCTAGCGAGCTGTTTTGCCAAGACACTTTAATCACTTTAATTTCAGTTTTTATAAAAAAAAAAAACTGTTGCAGTTGTTTTAAGCGTGTGTGTGTGTGTGTGTGTGTGTGTGTGTGTGTGTGTGTACGTGAAAGTCCATCTCTAACCCAGCCTCTATTGTCATTGGCTTTACACATACTTTCCATACTCATCCCTGGTCGATGAGTGAAACGACAATGTTTTTGCCGTTGTGTTAGGAAATCTATATCGGAACTGAAATGGACATGCCAATTGAATAACATATATATTCTTCAAGTCACCCCTCACAGCGTTCAACCACGTCCAGTGTCTCTAGGAAGACCTACACGGGTCAGATATTTGCCCCTGAGATGTCTGGGATATCCCAGGCTCCCCTTTAATTTGACCTTTTTTTTTTATTTTCTTTCTTTCTTTCTTTCTTCTCATTGTGCAACTTCACTTCTGACTGTTAATTTAAAAAATAAAAATGTTATACACATGTTCTTGATTTGTCACAAAAGGCAGTTGTAGAGCAGGTCCCATTTTACAACACTTCTCCCAATTAACGTTGTAATGATTCATTTAATCAGTCCATTCATCTTTGTCTGATTGATTGATTGTTTTTATGCAGAACATCAATCAGTTTTTACATGAAGACTCACTTGTATGAAGGAAGGGGGGGGGGAAAAAAAGCTGTTATTTTTTAAAAGTTGTAACAGTTGGACTATTGTGTTGAAACAACCAATCCAATCCACAAGCCATGCAAATCTACCATAAGCAATCATACGTTATGAAACGCAAAGTAGGTATACGGATACATATACAAACACTAAACTATCTTCAGTTGATTTGATTGATTGACTGACTGATTGATTGATTGACTGATTGGTGGATGGACTGACTGATTGGTGGATTGACTGACTGACTGACTGATTGGTGGATTGACTGACTGACTGATTGGTGGATTGACTGACTGACTGATTGGTGGATTGACTGACTGACTGATTGGTGGATTGACTGACTGACTGATTGGTGGATTGACTGACTGACTGATTGGTGGATTGACTGACTGACTGATTGGTGGATGGACTGACTGACTGATTGGTGGATGGACTGACTGACTGATTGGTGGATGGACTGACTGACTGAGGGGTCCAGTCAATGGCTGGATCTGGCGGGGTTACCATGGTAAACTTTTACAAATGAAAACGCTAAGACATTCAAGCAACCGTTTCAAATTGTATTGATTGTTTGATGTTTTGTGAGTGTGTTCAACTCTTCACGTGTGCGCGCGTGTGAGAGAGAGAGAGAGAGAGGGGCAGAAGTCGTCTTCCTCAGCAGTCGTCTTCCTCAGCACCTCTTTCCCCCCTTTACAGCCATCTCTCTGGAACTGACAGCCAAATAATTGTTTTGCCACTCCGTATGTCTCTCCCAGCGTCCAGCTTTTAATAAGATCTCCAATATTATTGTCATGAGTTCCTGGTATGTTAACTGTTCGTCGTGTTTACACCATGTGGCAGCTGTTCCATCTCTGTGACATCATGAACTGATCATGTAATCAATAATCATATGATGTTTAAGGAGTTCTGGTTGTCGTGTTTTCATTTTGATGTAAAGGGATATTGCGAGATTTTGGGGGGGGCAATTGGGCCCTTTATCAACCTTTATCAACATACCCAGAGTCAGAAGCATGTAAATACCATTTTAATGAAATGACTTCTTAACTTCCTTCGTGCTGAATGCAGAGACATGAAAATGTTATCCGTTATCTCATCTGACTCTGAGGAAGTAGAGAAAATGAATTGACAAAAATCTCGCTTTATCACTTTTTACATTTTTACGTTATGTCATCTCTTCTTTCCTACTTTTGTTTCTGCGTTGTGAAACGAAGGATAGACTTGCCCAGAGATGTTATTATGTCTCCTGGAATCTATGCAAACAGGCTTCGATTGAAACGGGAGGTGGACTGAGTCTTGTCTCTAAATCATGTAGAAACCAACCAAATGGGTCTTTATAAATACGGACGCCTATGAATTAATCAACTGGATTGAATGAATTACACGCAAAATGAAGAATGTTGTAATAAATATTTTTATAATTAAAAGTTTAAAAATAAAATATAAAAGGGCATGTTTTTTTAAAGTTGTTTTAAAAATTAATTTATAAATGTTTGACCTGTCAATATGGATTGTGTCCAGTGTATAAGAATATTTGGAACATAAATACACAACGCAGACACGGAGGACTAAAAGTCGATAGAGTTTTATATAGCGATCAATGGAAATAGGGGATTAATGCAGAGACATGGGAGGAATTTGTCTATATATTGAGTCTGAAATAGGATAATTTGTTATTTGGCCACTGGCTCAGTTTTATTGCAAGGAATTCTAATTGGTCAACCGCAGGCAGGCTAGGGCTGGGTTATAAAACTACACGCTGTCCCTTTGTTCTGGGGGGGGGAGAATCACAGGAGAGAATCACTGAGGACAGGGAAGGAACTGTTCGATGGAGAGAATCACTGAGAACAGGGAAGGAACTGTTTGATGGAGAGAATCACAGGAGAGAATCACTGAGGACAGGGAAGGAACTGTTCGATGGAGAGTATCACTGAGAACAGGGAAGGAACTGTTGGATGGAGAGAATCACTGAGGACAGGGAAGGAACTGTTTGATGGAGAGAATCACTGAGGACAGGGAAGGAAGGAACTGTTCGATGGAGAGAATCACTGAGGACAGGGAAGGAACTGTTCGATGGAGAGAATCACTGAGAACAGGGAAGGAACTGTTTGATGAAGAGAATCACTGAGAACAGGGAAGGAACTGTTCGATGGAGAGAATCACTGAGGACAGGGAAGGAACTGTTTGATGGAGAGAATCACAGGAGAGAATCACTGAGGACAGGGAAGGAACGACCATCTACCTCTCAGCGTAACATCTATGATTTATCCTCTTTTGAATACACCTGTTTTCCTCCCCCTGATTTGCGTTGGGCTTTGTGTTATTGAAGAATAACGTCAACTGGTAACACTGGTATTATGTTTTGGGGAGGGGGCTTTTTCTCTCCAGTTTCTTCTGAGTTTTTTCTGAGCTTCTGACACACACCACATTAAGTTTCTGTACAGATGAATGCACAGTATTGTTTGGCAAGCTGCTACCAAAATAGGTACAGTCGGTCCTCGGTCTAAAGTAGTTTTGTAGCAGCTTGCCACTTATTAAGACATTTTGCGTTTCCGGTCTTTCACTCTTCTTCTTTTAATAATCTCCTTTTAGACGAATGTGTGTCGGCACTCTTATCTCACCGCATGCCACATTCTATAGATGGCTGACTCTCAAACTCTTCCTTGTTAGCCTAGCTCCGAGCTAGAATGATTCGGAAAGTATTCAGACCCCTTGATTTTTTTCCACAATTTGTTATTAATTTACATCCTTACTAAAAAAAAAAATATTAAAAAAATGGTATGTTTTTCCTCATCAATCTACAGACAATACCCCATAATGACAAAGTAAACAAAATGGTTTTCAGATTTGTTTTTCTAATTTATTCTAAAAAATTAAATTTAACTGCAATAGTATTCAGACCCTTGACTCCGTACTTTGTTGAAGCACATTTTGCAGCGATTACAGCCCATTTTTCTCTGTAGATCTTCTCAAGTTCTGTCAGGTTGGATGGGGAGCGTTGACGCACAGCTATTTTCAGGTCTCTCCAGAGATGTTCGATCAAGTTCAAGTCCGGGCTCTGGCTGGGCCACTCAAGGACATTCAGAGACTTGTCCCAAAGCCACTCCCGTGTTGTCTTGGCTGTGTGCTTAGAGTTGTTGTCCTGTTGGAAGGTTAACCTTCACCCCAGTCTGAGGTCCTCAGCGCTCTGTTAGCAGGTTTTCATCAAGGATCATTCTGTACTTTTCTCCGTTCACCTTTCCCTAGATCCTGACTAGTCTCCCAGTCTCTGCCGCTGAAAAACATCCACACAGCGTGATACTCCCACCACCATGCTTCACCGTAGCGATGGTGCCAGGTTTCCTCCAGACGTGACGCTTGGCATTCAGGCCAAAGGGTTAAATCTTGGGAGACTAGAGTCTTTCGGTGCCTTTTGGCAAACTCCAAGCGGGCTGTCATATGCCTTTTACCGAGGAGTGGCTTTTGTCTGGCCACTCTACCATAAAGGCATGATTGGTGGAGTGCTGAAAGAGATGGTTGTCCCTTCTGGAAGGTTCTTCCATCTCCACAGAGGAACTGGAGCTCTGTCAAAGTGACCATCAGGTTTTTGGTCACCTCCCTTGTCCAAGGCCCTTACCCCCCCCCCCCCCCAATTGCTCACTTTGGCTGGGCGGCCATCTCTGTATATTAAAATTGTTCACATCCACCTCAGTTCAGTCTGCCCAGGTCAGGTAGGTGTTTTCTACTACCATGGGACTAGGGTGGATGAGCTCTCATCACCTCCACCACCACCACATGGGAACAGTCCCACGGGTGATTTATTACATCTTTAGGTTTCTGCTACCTGCAGTACCTACCCAGAAGGCAATATACATAGAGGCATCTTGGAGTGAAATATCAGTATATCACTTTAAATAATTTATACATATACACTGAGTGTACAAAACATTAGGAACACCATCCTAACAATGAGTTGCACCCCCTTTTGCTCTCAGAACAGCCTCAATTCATCAGGGACATGGACTCCACAAGGTGTCAAAAGCGTTCCATAGGGATGCTGGCCAATGTTGACTCCAATGCTTCTCACAGTTGTTTCAAGTTGGCTGGATGTGTTTTGTGTGGTGGACCATTCTTGATACACAAAGGAAACTGTTGAGTGCTGTAAATCCCAGCAGCATTGCCGTTCTTGACACAAACCTGTGTGCCTGGCACCTACTACCACACCCTGTTCAAAGGCACTTAAACCGTTTTTCTTGCCCAAACACACTCTGAATGGCACACATTTAGCCTATAGTTTGTTACAGGGATTGATGGGAAATTTTATCAAGCAATTCAGTCTCTTTACAAAGTACCAATTGGTTGGGTGCGTGTTAATGAATAACGTTCAGATTGGTTTCACACACCCTCAGGTTTAAAACAAGGAAACTCATTTTTCACAGACTTCGTTTGCTTTGTTTATAATTGATTTGGCGCAAAACAAATTAAACGGATAAATATTTTGAGTAAGATATGATGATGAAATGCTAAGTATCCTTTTATATGCTGATGATATTATTTTGATGGCGGACACTGAACAAGACCCGCAGAACATGTTATGTGCAGTCTGTTGGTGTAAAACATGGAGACTCCTGTTCAACCAGACTAAAACACAGATAATGACTTGGTGTAAAAGAGACTCATGATCAACCAGACAAAAACACAGATAATGACTTGGAGACTCCTGATCAACCAGACTAAAACACAGATAATGACTTGGAGACTCCTGATCAACCAGACTAAAACACAGATAATGACTTGGAGACTCCTGATCAACCAGACTAAAACACAGATAATGACTTGGAGACTCCTGTTCAACCAGACTAAAACACAGATAATGACTTGGAGACTCCTGATCAACCAGACAAAAACACAGATAATGACTTAGACTCCTGATCAACCAGACAAAAACACAGATAATGACTTGGAGACTCCTGATCAACCAGACTAAAACACAGATAATGACTTGGTGTAAAAGAGACTCATGATCAACCAGACAAAAAACACAGATAATGACTTGGAGACTCCTGATCAACCAGACTAAAACACAGATAATGACTTGGAGACTCCTGATCAACCAGACTAAAACACAGATAATGACTTGGTGTAAAAGAGACTCATGATCAACCAGACTAAAACACAGATAATGACTTGGTGTAAAAGAGACTCATGATCAACCAGACTAAAACACAGATAATGACTTGGAGACTCCTGATCAACCAGACTAAAACACAGATAATGACTTGGTGTAAAAGAGACTCATGATCAACCAGACTAAAACACAGATAATGACTTGGTGTAAAAGAGACTCATGATCAACCAGACTAAAACACAGATAATGACTTGGTGTAAAAGAGACTCCTGATCAACCAGACTAAAACACAGATAATGACTTGGTGTAAAAGAGACTCATGATCAACCAGACTAAAACACAGATAATGACTTGGTGTAAAAGAGACTCATGATCAACCAGACTAAAACACAGATAATGACTTGGTGTAAAAGAGACTCATGATCAACCAGACTAAAACACAGATAATGTCCTGGTGTAAAAGAGACTCATGATCAACCAGACTAAAACACAGATAATGTCTTGGTGTAAAAGAGACTCATGATCAACCAGACTAAAACACAGATGATGTCTTGGTGTAAAAGAGACTCATGATCAACCAGACTAAAACACAGATAATGTCTTGGAGACTCCTGTTCAACCAGACTAAAACACAGATAATGACTTGGAGACTCCTGATCAACCAGACAAAAACACAGATAATGACTTGGAGACTCCTGATCAACCAGACAAAAACACAGATAATGACTTGGAGACTCCTGATCAACCAGACTAAAACACAGATAATGACTTGGTGTAAAAGAGACTCATGATCAACCAGACTAAAACACAGATAATGACTTGGTGTAAAAGAGACTCATGATCAACCAGACTAAAACACAGATAATGACTTGGTGTAAAAGAGACTCATGATCAACCAGACTAAAACACAGATAATGACTTGGTGTAAAAGAGACTCATGATCAACCAGACTAAAACACAGATAATGACTTGGTGTAAAAGAGACTCATGATCAACCAGACTAAAACACAGATAATGTCCTGGTGTAAAAGAGACTCATGATCAACCAGACTAAAACACAGATAATGTCTTGGTGTAAAAGAGACTCATGATCAACCAGACTAAAACACAGATGATGTCTTGGTGTAAAAGAGACTCATGATCAACCAGACTAAAACACAGATAATGTCTTGGTGTAAAAGAGACTCATGATCAACCAGACTAAAACACAGATAATGACTTGGTGTAAAAGAGACTCATGATCAACCAGACTAAAACACAGATAATGTCTTGGTGTAAAAGAGACTCATGATCAACCAGACTAAAACACAGATAATGTCTTGGTGTAAAAGAGACTCATGATCAACCAGACTAAAACACAGATAATGTCGGTGTAAAAGAGACTCATGATCAACCAGACTAAAACACAGATAATGTCTTGGTGTAAAAGAGACTCATGATCAACCAGACTAAAACACAGATAATGACTTGGTGTAAAAGAGACTCATGATCAACCAGACTAAAACACAGATAATGTCTTGGTGTAAAAGAGACTCATGATCAACCAGACTAAAACACAGATAATGTCGGTGTAAAAGAGACTCATGATCAACCAGACTAAAACACAGATAATGTCTTGGTGTAAAAGAGACTCATGATCAACCAGACTAAAACACAGATAATGACTTGGTGTAAAAGAGACTCATGATCAACCAGACAAAAACACAGATAATGACTTGGAGACTCCTGATCAACCAGACTAAAACACAGATAATGACTTGGAGACTCCTGATCAACCAGACTAAAACACAGATAATGACTTGGAGACTCCTGTTCAACCAGACTAAAACACAGATAATGACTTGGAGACTCCTGATCAACCAGACTAAAACACAGATAATGACTTGGAGACTCCTGATCAACCAGACAAAAAACACAGATAATGACTTGGTATAAAAGAGACTCATGATCAACCAGACAAAAACACAGATAATGACTTGGTGTAAAAGAGACTCCTGATCAACCAGACTAAAACACAGATAATGACTTGGTGTAAAAGAGACTCATGATCAACCAGACTAAAACACAGATAATGACTTGGTGTAAAAGAGACTCATGATCAACCAGACTAAAACACAGATAATGTCTTGGTGTAAAAGAGACTCATGATCAACCAGACTAAAACACAGATAATGTCTTGGTGTAAAAGAGACTCATGATCAACCAGACTAAAACACAGATAATGACTTGGTGTAAAAGAGACTCATGATCAACCAGACAAAAACACAGATAATGACTTGGAGACTCCTGATCAACCAGACTAAAACACAGATAATGACTTGGAGACTCCTGATCAACCAGACTAAAACACAGATAATGACTTGGTGTAAAAGAGACTCATGATCAACCAGACTAAAACACAGATAATGACTTGGAGACTCCTGATCAACCAGACTAAAACACAGATAATGACTTGGAGACTCCTGATCAACCAGACAAAAACACAGATAATGACTTGGTATAAAAGAGACTCATGATCAACCAGACAAAAACACAGATAATGACTTGGTGTAAAAGAGACTCCTGATCAACCAGACTAAAACACAGATAATGACTTGGTGTAAAAGAGACTCATGATCAACCAGACTAAAACACAGATAATGAAAACATTGAGTTTACTAGCAATTATAAATATTTGGGTATTTTGTATTGATGAACATATTACCTTTCTATATGCAACATCTGCCCTGGCCGACTCAGGAAGTAGAGCTCTTGGAATACAGAAGATAGCCCTATTTGGTAAAACACCAAGTCCATATTATGTCAAGAACAGCTCAAATAAGCAAAGAGAAACGACAGCCCATCATTAGTTTTAAGACATGAAGGTCAGTCAATACGGAACATATCAAGAACTTTTAAAGTTTCTTCAAGTGCAGTCGCAAAAACCAAGCGCTAGGATGAAACTGGCTCTCATGTAGGCCGCCAAAGGAAAGGAAGACCCAGAGTTCCCTCTGGGTCTCAGAGGATAAGTTAGAGTTACCAGCCTCAGAAATTGCAGCCCAAATAAATGAGTTGGAACGCAGAGTGAAGGAAAAGCAGCCAACAAGTGCTCAGCATATGTGGGAACTCCTTCAAGATGGTTGGAAAAGCATTCCAGGTGAAGCTGGTTGAGCAAATTCCAAGACAGTGCAAAGCTGTCATCAAGGGTGTTTTATTTTAAGAATCTCAAATATAAAATATATTTGGATTTGTTTAACCCTTTTTCTTGGTTACTAAATGATTCCATATGTGTTATTTCATAGTTTTGATGTCTTCATTATTATTCTATAATGTAGAACATAAAGAAAATCCCTTGAATGAGTCGGTGTGTCCAAACTTTTGACTGGTTCTGTAGATATATTATTTTACTGCTCTAAGGATATAATTATTGTTTGGATAACTTTATTTACTATTATGTATAGATTGTTTTTTTTTTCACTCTTTATGTAATGCACAATGCAGAGAACGCCGGAAGAAAAATGATAATTTAATGACCATAGTGAATTATTGTAATGTTTGCTGATGTGTCAATTAATCCCATAGGGAATGGGTTGCCAATTGTCGATCATACATACACAATCCTTGTCTCAATTGTTTCGAGGCTTAAAAATCCTTTCACCTGTCTCCTCGTCTTCAATCTGCACTGATTTGAAGAGGATTTAACAAGTGACATCAATAAGAGATCATAGCTTTCACTTGGGTTCGCCTGGTCGTTCTATGTCATGGAAAGATGACCTGTTCCTAATGTTTTGTACACTCAGTAAATTGACTATGTAACTTACACAGTAAATATACTGAATGTACAAAACATTAGGAACACGTCGTCTTTCCACGATATAGAATGACCAGGTGAAAGCTATGATTTCTTACTGATGTCTGGCAGGATCTAAAACAACTAGTTATTTCTTCCCTGTAGATTTCCACCATGTTGATTCCACTTTTAGAATTCATCTCAGAGGTCAAAGGTGATGAGACTACATTGAAGGAGAATGCACTAAGGATGAAGCACTTTGGATAAAAGCATCTGTTGAATGTCATATATTATTATTTATTTATAAGATATAGACTAGGTAGGGACAGAAGTGTGACGGATATCGTAAATCGTGCACAGAACATTCAGTGCCCACTCAACCACCCACCCACACACACACACTCATTGAATGCCAAGTGGAGACGGCTTCAAAGGATGATGGTCTACTTGTCTAGCTAGATACAGTGTCTCATAGTGGGGTGCAGCGACCGACCGACAAAGGGTGTGATCAGCTGAGGCCACTGACAGGAAGTTTCTGTTAAACTAATCAAACGGAAATAGGGTCTGCGTCCCATATGGCAGCCCTATTCCCTACATAGTGCACTACTTTTATCCAGGGCTGCCTATGGGGCTCCCTATGGCCTCTGGTCTAAAGTAGTGATGGTGTGATGTGGGTTATTTGGTGTGGGTTGTCTGGTGTGGTGTGGGTTATCTGGTGTGGGTTGTCTGGTGTAGTGTGGGTTATCTGGTGTGGTGTGGGTTGTCTGGTGTGGTGTTTGTTATCTGGTGTGATGTGGGTTATCTGGTGTGTGGGTTATGTGGTGTGATGTGGGTTATCTGGTGTGGGTTGTGTGGTGTTGGTTATCTGGTGTGTGGGTTATCTGGTGTGATGTAGGTTATCTGGTGTGGGTTATCTGCTGTTGGTTATCTGGTGTGATGTGGGTTATCTGGTGAGGGTTATCTGGTGTGGGTTGTCTGGTGTGGTGTTGGTTATCTGGTGTGTGGGTTATCTGGTTTAATGTGGGTTATCTGGTGTGGGTTATCTGCTGTTGGTTATCTGGTGTGATGTGGGTTATCTGGTGGGGGTTATCTGGTGTGATGTGGGTTATCTCGTGTGGCGTGGGTTATCTGGTGTGATGTGGGTTATCTGGTGTGGGTTATCTGTTGTGATGTGGGTTATCTGGTGTGATGTGGGTTGTCTGGTGTGGTGTGGGTTATCTGGTGTGGGTTATCTGGTGTGGGTTATCTGGGCTGGTGTGGGTGATCTAGTGTGATGTGGGTTATCTGGTGTGGGTTATCTGTTGTGATGTGGGTTATCTGGTGTGGTGTGGGTTGTCTGGTGTGGTGTTTGTTATCTGGTGTGATGTGGGTTATCTGGTGTGTGGGTTATGTGGTGTGATGTGGGTTATCTGGTGTGGTGTTGGTTATCTGGTGTGTGGGTTATCTGGTGTGATGTAGGTTATCTGGTGTGGGTTATCTGCTGTTGGTTATCTGGTGTGATGTGGGTTATCTGGTGAGGGTTATCTGGTGTGATGTGGGTTATCTGGTGTGGGTTATCTGTTGTGATGTGGGTTATCTGGTGTGGTGTGGGTTGTCTGGTGTGGTGTTTGTTATCTGGTGTGATGTGGGTTATCTGGTGTGTGGGTTATGTGGTGTGATGTGGGTTATCTGGTGTGGGTTGTCTGGTGTGGTGTTGGTTATCTGGTGTGTGGGTTATCTGGTGTGATGTAGGTTATCTGGTGTGGGTTATCTGCTGTTGGTTATCTGGTGTGATGTGGGTTATCTGGTGAGGGTTATCTGGTGTGATGTGGATTATCTGGTGTGGGTTATCTGGTGTGATGTGGGTTGTCTGGTGTGGTGTTGGTTATCTGGTGTGTGGGTTATCTGGTGTGATGTGGGTTATCTGGTGTGGGTTATCTGCTGTTGGTTATCTGGTGTGATGTGGGTTATCTGGTGGGGGTTATCTGGTGTGATGTGGGTTATCTGGTGTGATGTGGGTTATCTGGTGTGGTGTGGGTTATCTGTTGTGATGTGGGTTATCTGGTGTGGGTTATCTGTTGTGATGTGGGTTATCTGGTGTGATGTGGGTTGTCTGGTGTGGTGTGGGTTATCTGGTGTGGGTTATCTGGTGTGGGTTATCTGGGCTGGTGTGGGTGATCTGGTGTGATGTGGGTTAGCTTAAAGTTCTTGGTCGTCCACATCCACGTTAGTTAACAGCTTTACCTTTTAAATACATTCAGTGCAAATTCTTGTCACTTACACTAACATTAGTCTCGGAGGACTTAGTCGGAGGACCTGAGCCCTAGGACCATGCCCCAGGACTACCTGACATGATGACTCCTTGCTGTCCCCAGTCCACCTGACTGTGCTGCTGCTCCAGTTTCAACTATTCTGCCTTATTATTATTCGACCATGTTGGTCATTTATGAACATTTGAACATCTTGACCATGTTCTGTTATAATATCCACCCGGCACAGCCAGAAGAGGACTGGCCACCCCACATAGCCTGGTTCCTCTCTAGGTTTCTTCCTAGGTTTTGGCCTTTCTAGGGAGTTTTTCCTAGCCACTGTGCTTCTACACCTGCATTGCTTGCTGTTTGGGGTTTTAGGCTGGGTTTCTGTACAGCACTTTGAGATATCAGCTGATGTACGAAGGGCTATATAAATAAATTTGATTTGATTTGATGATTATCTGGTGTGATGTGGGTTATCTGGTGTGATGTGGGTTATCTGGTTTGATGTGGGTTATCTGGTGTGGGTTATCTGGTGTGGGTTATCTGGTGTGATGTGGGTTATCTGGTTTGGGTTATCTGGTGTGATGTGAGTTATCTGGTGTGATGTGGGTTATCTGGTGTTATGTGGGTTGTCTGGTGTGGGTTATCTGGTGTGATGTGGGTTATCTGGTTTGGGTTATCTGGTGTGATGTGGGTTATCTGGTGTGATGTGAGTTATCTGGTGTGATGTGGGTTATCTGGTGTGATGTGAGTTATCTGGTGTGATGTGGGTTATCTGGTGTGATGTGGGTTGTCTGGTGTGGGGTATCTGGTGTGATGTGGGTTATCTGGTGTGATGTGGGTTATCTGGTGTGATGTGGGTTATCTGGTGTGATGTGAGTTATCTGGTGTGATGTGGGTTATCTGGTGTGATGTGGGTTATCTGGTGTGGTGTGGGTTATCTGGTGTGGTGTGGGTTATCTGGTGTGGTGTGGGTTATCTGGTGTGGTGTGGGTTATCTGGTGTGATGTGGGTTATCTGGTGTGGGTTATCTGGTGTGATGTGGGTTATCTGGTGTGGTGTGGGTTACCTGGTGTGATGTGGGTTATCTGGTGTGGTGTGGGTTATCTGATGTGGGTTATCTGGTGTGGTGTAGGTTATCTGGTGTGGGTTATCTGGTGTGGGTTATCTGGGGTGGTGTGGGTTATCTGGTGTGATGTGGGTTATCCGGTGTGGGTTATCTGGTGTGATGTGGGTTATCTGGTGTGATGTGGGTTATCCGGTGTGGGTTATCTGGTGTGGTGTGGGTTATCTGGTGTGATGTGGGTTATCTGGTGTGGGTTATCTGGTATGGTGTGGGTTATCTGGTGTGGGTTATCTGGTATGGGTTATCTGGTGTGGGTTATCTGGTATGGTGTGGGTTATCTGGTGTGGGTTATCTGGTATGATGTGGATTATCTGGTGTGATGTGGGTTATCTGGTGTGATGTGGGTTATCTGGTTTGATGTGGGTTATCTGGTGTGGGTTATCTGGTGTGGGTTCTCTCTGTTATTGTCCCTTATCTTTTATTCCTCTGTCTTTCTCTCTCTCTGTCCCTCTCCTCTTTTTCTATATCTCTGTCCTTCTCTGTATCCATCTATCGCTCTCTCTCCCTCCTCCTCCCTCCCTCCTTCACATTCTCCATGGGTGTTTGATGAATGTGAGTCAGAGAGAGAGAAGACATGACCAGCTGCTGTACACTTAACTCCCCAAGATCAAGGACTGCTGTATATTTAAGTCCCCAAGATCAAGGACTGCTGTATATTTAAGTCCCCAAGATCAAGGACTGCATGTATATTTAAGTCCCCAAGATCAAGGACTGCTGTATATTTAAGTCCCCAAGATCAAGGACTTTACAGACACGCTGCAATGAATAAAAATGCCTAGTTCAACAATAAATTGACTCACTCTCTTGGAATCACAATAACCTTTTCTCTGTGTGACTAGATAACTGGAAAGGTTGTCGTAGATTAACAATATCTGTGTTTGTTGTGTATTATAATAAACTGCGGATGGAATTAGGCATTGCTCATCTGTCAATTTCATTTAATTGGCTTTTAACCCTGAGACACCAATGTCCTTTCCTCACACTCCTCTCTTCCCCCTCTCCCCCTCTACCTATCAGCCCCCTTCCTCCCTTCCTCCCTCAGCTTCCCTCCTCCTCTTCCTCCTCCAGGGGCAGCAGGGCCTCGCTGGAGATCTCCTGCGCCTCCTGGTAGTCTGTCACCTTGCGGTGCTGGTGTTGCTCCTTGCTGGGGGATGGGTCCGGAAGGTGGAGGGCCGAGCTGGACAGGGAGATTATGGAGGGGTGGGAGAAGTTGAACGCTGAAGGGGGAACGGGAGGAAGGTGGTTTTAAATGGATCTGAATCTGAATTGGAAAGTAAGGGAAGTGTGAATTGTGTTTGTGCCATGAAATGGGATGGGAGAACTTGAACGTGGGAGATCAGGAAGTGAGGTTAATTATCAGGAGGTAAAAAAAAAGGCACATTATTTGCATATATTAATTCATTGGACAACAGAGTGGAGGTTAGCTCACCAAACTGGGAGAGCAGGCCCATCATCTTGGGCTCAGACACCGGTCTACCTGCTACCAGAGACGCATAGTCCGGGGAGTCGAACTTGGCCCACCTGGCCTTGGGGTGTAGGTAGCTGCCCTCCCAGCCGTCACACACCTCCACCAGGCCAGAGGGAGAGACAGAGAGCCTGAGGCAGGAGAAGGCCAGAGGGGTGTTGGGCCCCAGCCTCAGCTCTGTCCTCCTCTCCATCCCCAGCACACGCAGTTTGGCATCAGAGCTGCAGTACACCTCACTCACCTGGAACCAAGAGATAGAAAGAGATTAGACCAGGGCACTCCAACCTTGTTCCTGATAGCCAGCGTCCTGTAGGTTTACACTCCAACCTTGTTCCTGATAGCTAACGTAATGTAGGTTTACACTCCAACCTTGTTCCTGAGATCTAGCATCCTGTAGGTTTACACTCCAACCTTGTTCCTAATAGCTAGCGTCCTGTAGGTTTACATTCCAACCTTGTTCCTGACAGCTAGTGTCCTGTAGGTTTACACCAGGGCTCTCCAAACCTGTGCCCGGGGAGCTAGCGTCCTATAGGTTTACACTCCAACCTTGTTCCTGATAGCTAGCGTTCTGTAGGTTTACACTCCAACCTTGTTCCTGATAGCTAGCGTCCTGTAGGTTTACACCAGGGCTCTCCAAACCTGTGCCCGGGGAGCTAGCGTCCTGTAGGATTACACCAGGGCTCTCCAAACCTGTGCCCGGGGAGCTAGCGTCCTGTAGGTTTACACCAGGGCTCTCCAAACCTGTGCCCGGGGAGCTAGGGTCCTGTAGGTTTACACCAGGGCTCTCCAAACCTGTGCCCGGGAGCTAGCGTCCTGTAGGTTTACACCAGGGCTCCCCAAACCTATGTCCGGGGAGCTAGCGTCCTGTAGGTTTTTGGACCCTAATCTAGCGCACCTGAAACTAATAATTA
Source organism: Oncorhynchus mykiss (assembly GCF_013265735.2). Lineage (NCBI taxonomy): Eukaryota > Metazoa > Chordata > Actinopteri > Salmoniformes > Salmonidae > Oncorhynchus > Oncorhynchus mykiss. The sequence continues at coordinate 80,779,078 of NC_048567.1, read as the reverse complement.
GCTGGTTGATAAGCTGGATTGGGTTAATTACAACGGGTTGGAGTGTAAACCTACAGGAGGGTAGCTCTCCAGTAACAAGGTTGGAGTGTAAACCTACAGGAGGGTAACTCTCCAGGAACAGGGTTGGAGTGTAAACCTACAGGATGGTAGCTCTCCAGGAACAGGGTTGGAGTGTAAACCTACAGGAGGGTAGCTCTCCATGAACAGGGTTGGAGTGTAAACCTACAGGAGGGTAGCTTTCCAGGAACAGGGTTTGAGTGTAAACCTACAGGAGGGTAGCTCTCCAGGAACAGGGTTGGAGTGTAAACCTACAGGATGGTAGCTCTCCATGAACAGGGTTGGAGTGTAAACCTACAGGAGGGTAGCTCTCCAGGAACAGGGTTGGAGTGTAAACCTACAGGAGGGTAGCTCTCCAGGAACAGGGTTGGAGTGTAAACCTACAGGAGGGTAGCTCTCCAGGAACAGGGTTGGAGTGTAAACCTACAGGAGGGTAGCTCTCCAGGAACAGGTTTGGAGTGTAAACCTACAGGAGGGTAGCTCTCCAGGAACAGGGTTGGAGTGTAAACCCTACATGATGGAAGCTCTCCGGGAACAGGGTTGGAGTGTAAACCTACAGGAGGGTAGCTCTCCAGGAACAGGGTTGGAAAGCCTTGGATTAGACCATGCCCACTGGGTACAGACATCAGTGTTTAGTTTTGATTACAATGTTTAGTTTTGATTAACATTTGGTTGAGTTTTCAGCTAAAGTGACTTTAATGTGAAATCATCAAAATGATTCACCATGGCATTGGATTTAAGTTAAAAAGGTAAACAAATCTAAAATCTAAATCCTTTATGTTGATTCCTTTAACAAAATCAAATATGTTTTTCACGTTGATTCAATGTCATCACATTTAATATTTTGGTTGAAATGACATGGAAACAACGTTGATTCAACCAGTTTTTGCCGAGTGGATGATGTCATAAAAATCAAGACTTCTATGGTGCACATATGCAATGGGAGCCACGCGAGTCCCATTCCCCCACTTCCTGTTTGTATCAGACATGGCAGTTGGTCCAGAGGTACCCGATATAGTGCATAAAAAAATATATAGCGGCGATCGAGAAAAGCGATACATAATTCATTCTGTCCAGTGTCTCACCAGGTAGAGGCGGTGTACAGAGTCCAGCCAGGGCAGGTTGTCCCTGAGGGACAGCTGTCTGTGTGGAGCCAAGGGACATATTGCAGCCTCCTTCCTCAGGTTGCTGACCTGCACACGGACTCTCCCCACGGCATCCAGGAACTCCTCGTGCAGGAAGTCACAGCGCACGGGCCCCTCAGTCTTCAGGGAGACCTCTGGGGAACCGGCCGGGTCATCTAGCAGGTCCTTCAAGGGCCCAAGGGGGAACAGGGAGCGGACCTTACGCACACGCAGCGAACGCTCCACACGCTTGCCGATAACGCAGAGAGGACGGAACATCTGGGCATCACGCAGGTGGGGCATGGCCGTCACATGGGGGCCACACAGACTGGAGGCCACCTGACGAAAAAGAAGAGAGGAAGAGACAAGAAAGGGAAGAGAGAGACAAGGAACAGAAGAGGGAAATAGTTGTGACTGTGAGTAGAATTACAGTTTCATCACATATGGAGGAATGTGGTGAGGTGCAGAAACTGAGAGAAGAGAGAGAGATGGCCTCGTATAAGCTCACAGTCAGAAACAAGCAGGGCACAAACTTCACTTTGATCTGAGATCAACAGCCGATCTGGGATCAACAGCCGACCTGAGATAAACAGCCAATCTGGGATCAACAGCCGACCCGGGATCAACAGCCGACCCGAGATCAACAGCCGACCCGGGATCAACAGCCGACCCGAGATCAACAGCCGACCCGAGATCAACAGCCGACCCGAGATCAACAGCCGACCCGAGATCAACATCCAGTCCGGGATCAACAGCCGACCTGAGATCAACAGCCAATCCGGGATCAACAGCCGACCTAAGATCAACAGCCAATTTTTCTATGAACAGTGGGTTAACAGCCTGTTCAGGGGCAGAACGACAGATTTGTACCTTGTCAGCTCGGGGGTTTGAACTTGCAACGTTCCAGTTACTAGTCCAACGCTCTAACCACTAGGCTACCCTGCCGCCAATCCGGGATCAACAGCCAATCCGAGATCAACAGCCAATCCGGGATCAACAGCCGACCCGAGATCAACAGCCAATCCGGGATCAACAGCCGACCTAAGATCAACAGCCAATTTTTCTATGAACAGTGGGTTAACAGCCTGTTCAGGGGCAGAACGACAGATTTGTACCTTGTCAGCTCGGGGGTTTGAACTTGCAACGTTCCAGTTACTAGTCCAACGCTCTAACCACTAGGCTACCCTGCCGCCAATCCGGGATCAACAGCCAATCCGAGATCAACAGCCAATCCGGGATCAACAGCCGACCCGAGATCAACAGCCAATCCGGGATCAACAGCCGACCCGAGATCAACAGCCAATCCGGGATCAACAGCCGACCCGGGATCAACAGCCGACCCGGGATCAACAGCTGACCCGAGATCAACAGCCGACCCGAGATCAACAGCCGACCCGAGATCAACAGCCGACCCGAGATCAACAGCCGACCCGGGATCAACAGCCGACCCGAGATCAACAGCCGACCCGAGATCAACAGCCGACCCGGGATCAACAGCCGACCCGAGATCAACAGCCGACCCGAGATCAACAGCCGACCCGAGATCAACAGCCGACCCGAGATCAACATCCAATCCGGGATCAACAGCCGACCTGAGATCAACAGCCAATCCGGGATCAACAGCCGACCTAAGATCAACAGCCAATTTTTCTATGAACAGTGGGTTAACTGCCTGTTCAGGGGCAGAACGACAGATTTGTACCTTGTCAGCTCGGGGGTTTGAACTTGCAACGTTCCAGTTACTAGTCCAACGCTCTAACCACTAGGCTACCCTGCCGCCAATCCGGGATCAACAGCCAATCCGAGATCAACAGGCAATCCGGGATCAACAGCCAATCCGGGATCAACAGCCGACCCGAGATCAACAGCCAATCCGGGATCAACAGCCGACCCGAGATCAACAGCCAATCCGGGATCAACAGCCGACACGAGATCAACAGCCAATCCGGGATCAACAGCCGACCTGAGATCAACAGCCAATCCGGGATCAACAGCCAGAGCCTGAGATCACAAGACTAATAATACATTTATTGTATTACATTTTTATACAATTTTATTTTATTATTTATTATTTTACTAGATGAATATAGGTCAGTGGGCCACTTCCTGAATGTCCTAAAAGTGTCAGTGTGCTGGAGTTTGCGTCTTAGGTTCCTACTCAGCAGTGAGGGCTGGCTGACAGCAGAGAAACATAAATGCGTTAAGTTTCATCAACACAATCATTCTGCCCAGCTGCCTTTCTGAGTAATTGCCTGACCCGATGTGAAAATGTGTTTTTTTTCTCCACTTTTTTACAAATAATACAAATGTTTTCTTATGTTATGGCTATGTTCATCCAGAATTGGTGCTCCTAGTGGCCGGGGACCTTAATGTGGGCAAACTTTAGTTTAATGTGGGCAAACTTTAGTTTAATGTGGGCAAACTTTAGTTTAATGTGGGCAAACTTTAGTTTATTTTGTAAATATACTTCATTTCTACTAGCATGTCACATGTGCAACCAGAGGGGAAAAAAACACTCTTGACCACCTTTACTCCACACACCGAGACTCATACAAAGTTCTCCCTCGCCCTCCATTTGGCAAATCTGACCAAAGCTCTATCCTCTTGATTCCTGTTTACAAGCAAAAATAAAAGCAGGGAGTACCGGTGACTCGCTCAATGCAGAAGTGGTCAGATGACACGGATGCTACACTACAGGACTGTTTTGCTACAGACTGGAATATGTTCTGGGATTTATCCAATGGCATTGAGGAGTACACCACCTCAGTCACCGGCTTCATCAATAAGTGCATCGACGACGTTGTTCACAACATCCGCACTGAGCTAAAAGGGTAGAGCTGCCGCTTTCAAGGAGCGCGACACTAATCCAGACGCTTATAAGAAATCCCGCTGTGCCCTCCGATGAACCATTCAACAGGCAAAGCGTCAATGCAGGACTAAGATTGAATCCTACTACACCGGCTCTGATGCTCATCGAATGTGGCAGGGCTTGCAAACTATTACGGACTACAAAGGGATACTCAGCCACAAGCTGCCCAGTGACGCTAGCCTACCAGACAGGCTAAATGCCTTTAATGCTTCCTTCGAGGCAAGCAACACTGAAGCATGCATGAGAGCACCAGCTTTTCCGGACAACTGTGTCATCACGCTTTCAGTAGCTGACGTGAGCAAGATCTTAAAACAGGTCAACATTAACAAGGCCGCGGGGCCAGACGGGTTACCAGAACATGTACACAGACCATGTGTGGACCAACTGGCAAGTGTCTTCATTGACATTTTCAACCTCTCCCTGACCGAGTCTGCAATACCTACATGTTTCAAGCAGACCACCATAGTCCCTGTGCCCAAGAAAGTGAAGGTAACCTGCCTAAATGACTACCGCCCTGTAGCACTCATGTCTGTAGCCATGAAGTGCTTCGAAAGGCTGGTCATGGCTCACATCAACACCGTCATCCCGGAAACCATAGACCCACTCCAATTCATTTACCACCCCAACAGATCCACAGATGACGCAATGTCAATGGCACTCCACACTGCCCTTTCCCACCTGAACAAAAGGAACACCTATGTGAGAATGCTGTTCATCGACTACAGCCCAGTGTTTAACACCATAGTGCCCACAAAGCTCATCACTAAGCTAAGGATCCTGGAACTAAACGCCTCCCTCTGCAATTGGATCCTGGACTTCCCGACAGGCCGCCCCCAGGTGGTAAGGGTAGGCAACAACACATCTGCCATGCTGATCCTCAACACGGGGGCACCTCAGAGATGCGTGCTTATTCCCTTCCTGTACTCCCTGTTTACCCACAACTGTGTGGCCAAGCACAACTCCAACACCATCATTAAGTTTGCCGACGACATTAACAGTGGTAGGCCTGATCCCCAACAACGATGAGACAGCCTATAGGGAAGCAGTCAGAGACCTGGTAGTGTGATGCCAGGACAACAACCTCTCCCATAAAATGTGAGCAAGAGAAAAGAGCTGATAGTGGACTACAGGAAAAGGAGGGCCGAACATGACCGCATTCACATCGACGGGGCAGTAGTGGAGCGGGTCGAGATCTTCAAGTTCCTTGGTGTCCACATCACCAACAAACTATCATGGTCCACACACACCAAGACAGTCGTGAAGATGGCACGGCAGCACCTTTTCCCCCTCAGGAGACTGTGAAAATACTTTGCATGGGTCCTCTGATCCTCAAAATGTTATACAGCTGCACCATCGAGAGCTGGTTGCATCACTGACTGGTATGACAACTGCTCAGCATCTGAGGGTAGTGCGTATGGCCCAGTACATCACTGGGGCCAAACTTCCTGCCATCCAGGACCTATAGACTAGGCGGTGTCAGAGGAAGGCCCAACATTTTTTCAAAGACTCCAGTCACCCAAGTCATAGACTGTTCTCTCTGCTACCGCACGCCAAGCGGTACCGGAGCACCAAGTCTAGGTCCAAAAGGCTCCTTAACAGCTTCTACCCCCAAGCCATAAGACTGATGAACATTTAATTAAATGGCCACCTGGACTATTTATATTGACAACCCCCCCCCCCCCCCCTTGTTTTTACACTGCTGCTACTCGCTGTTTATTATCTATCCATAGTCACTTTAACCCCTACCTACATGTACAAATTACCTCGACTAACCTGTACCCCCTCACACTGACTCATTATTCTTATTTTATTGTATTACTTTTTATTTACATTTTTTATTTTGTTTATTTAGTAAATATTTTCTTAACTCTATTTCTTGAACTGCATTTTTGGTTAGGGGCTTGTAAGAAAGTATTTCACGGTAAGGTGTTGTATTCGGCACATGTGACAAATAAAATTAGATTTGTTACCTAATGTTATGGCTATGTTATCTTATGTTATGGCTATGTTAACTTATGTTATGGCTATGTTATCTTATGTTATGGCTATGTTATCTCATGTTTTGGCTATGTTATAGCTATGTTGTCTTATGTTATGGCTATATTATATTATGAAATGTTATGGCTATGTTATCTGATGTTATGGCTATGTTATCTTATGACATGTTATGGCTATGTTATCTAATGTTATGGCTATGTTATCTCATGATGTGTTATGGCTATGTTATCTTATGATATGTTATGGCTATGTTATCTTATGATATGTTATGGCTATGTTATCTTATGATATGTTATAGCTATGCTATCTTATGTTATGGCTATATTATCTAATGTTATGGCAATATTATCTAATGTTATGGCTATATTATCTAATGTTATGGCTATATTATCTAATGTTATGGCTATGTTATCTGATGTTATGGCTATATTATGAAATGTTATGGCTATGTTATCTTATGTAATGGCTATATTATCTAATGTTATGGCAATATTATCTAATGTTATGGCTATATTATCTAATGTTATGGCTATATTATCTAATGATATGGCTATATTATCTAATGATATGTTATGCCTATGTTACCTGATGTTATGGCTATGTTATCTTATGACATGTTATGGCTATGTTATCTGATGTTATGGCTATGTTATCTTATGATATGTAATGGCTATGTTACCTAATGTTACGGCTATGTTATCTTATGATATGTTATGGCTATGTTATCATATGATATGTTATGGCTATGTTACCTAATGATACGGCTATGTTATCTGATGTTATGGCTATGTTATCTTATGATATGTAATGGCTATGTTACCTAATGTTATGGCTATGTTATCTTATGATATGTTATGGCTATGTTATCATATGATATGTTATGGCTATGTTACCTAATGATACGGCTATGTTATCTGATATTATGGCTATGTTATCTTATGATATGTTATGGCTATGTTATCTTATGATATGGCTATATTATCTAATGTTATGGCTATGTTATCTCATGATATGTTATGGCTATGTTACCTAATGTTATGGCTATGTTATCTAATGTTATGGCTATGTTATCTAATGTTATGGCTATGTTATCTTATGACATGTTATGGCTATGTTACCTAATGATATATTATGGCTATGTTACCTGATGTTATGGCTATGTTATCTTATGACATGTTATGGTTGTTATCTGATGTTATGGCTATATTATCTAATGTTATGGCTATGTTATCTAATGTTATGGCTATGTTATCTTATGACATGTTATGGCTATGTTACCTAATGATATGTTATGGCTATGTTACCTAATGATATATTATGGCTATATTATCTAATGATATGTTATGCCTATGTTACCTGATGTTATGGCTATGTTATCTTATGACATGTTATGGTTATGTTATCTGATGTTATGGCTATATTATCTAATGATATGTTATGCCTATGTTACCTGATGTTATGGCTATGTTATCTTATGATATGTTATGGCTATGTTACCTAATGATACGGCTATGTTATCTGATGTTATGGCTATATTATCATATGATATGGCTATATTATCTAATGTTATGGCTATGTTATCTCATGATATGTTATGGCTATGTTATCTCATGATATGTTATGGCTATGTTACCTAATGTTATGTTATGGCTATGTTACCTAATGTTATGGCTATGTTATCTAATGTTATGGCTATGTTACCTAATGTTATGGCTATGTTACCTAATGTTAACAACCCTCCAGGCAAGCTTCAATGCCATACAACTCTCCTTCCGTGGCCTCCAATTGCTCTTAAATACAAGTAAAACTAAATGTATTCTCTTCAACCGATCGCTACCTGCACCTGCCCGCCTGTCCAACATCACTACTCTGGACGGCTCTGACTTAGAATATGTGGACAACTACAAATGCCTAGGTGTCTGGTTAGACTGTAAACTCTCCTTCCAGACCCACATCAAACATCTCCAATCCAAAGTTAAATCTAGAATTGGCTTCCTATTTCGCAACAAAGCATCCTTCACTCATGCTACCAAACATACCCTCGTAAAACTGACCATCCTACCAATCCTCGACTTTGGCAATGTCATTTACAAAATAGCCTCCAATACCCTACTCAACAAATTGGATGCAGTCTATCACAGTGCAATCCGTTTTGTCACCAAAGCCCCATATACTACCCACCATTGCGACCTGTACGCTCTCGTTGGCTGGCCCTCGCTTCATACTCGTCGCCAAACCCACTGGCTCCATGTCATCTACAAGACCCTGCTAGGTAAAGTCCCCCCTTATCTCAGCTCGCTGGTCACCATAGCATCTCCCACCTGTAGCACACACTCCAGCAGGTATATCTCTCTAGTCACCCCCAATACCAATTCTTTCTTTGGCCGCCTCTCCTTCCAGTTCTCTGCTGCCAATGACTGGAACGAACTACAAAAATCTCTGAAACTGGAAACACTTATCTCCCTCACTAGCTTTAAGCACCAACTGTCAGAGCAGCTCACAGATTACTGCACCTGTACATAGCCCACCTATAATTTAGCCCAAACAACTACCTCTTTCCCTACTGTATTTAATTTATTTATTTATTTTGCTCCTTTGCACCCCATTATTTTTATTTCTACTTTGCACATTCTTCCATTGCAAATCTACCATTCCAGTGTTTTACTTGCTATATTGTATTTACTTTGCCACCATGGCCTTTTTTGCCTTTACCTCCCTTCTCACCTCATTTTCTCACATCGTATATAGACTTGTTTATACTGTATTATTGACTGTATGTTTGTTTTACTCCATGTGTAACTCTGTGTCGTTGTATCTGTCGAACTGCTTTGCTTTATCTTGGCCAGGTCGCAATTGTAAATGAGAACTTGTTCTCAACTTGCCTACCTGGTTAAATAAAGTTAAAATAAATAAATAAATAATGTTATGGCTATATTATCTCATGATATGTTATGTTATGTTAACTTATCTTGTATTATGTGAATGGCTTTAGTATATAACCTCTCTCTCTCACCTTGTTCTTGACACACTGCCAGATGTCATCAGCCTTGTCCATGTCAAGTGATGATATGTGTGGACGATCTATGCTGGAGCAGGCCATGCTGGATTGGCTGGTGTTCTGGGCCATAGTCAGATATGTGGGTAGGTAGGACCTCTGTTGGCACAAGCTCTGGTAGATCTATCTACCCATTAGGAACCTGGGGATTCTGAATGGGTACTGTATTGGATGGAACCATGGGTGTCACAGTGCATTGATGATGCCATAAAGAGATTGACCCCTTTGATTCTATTCTGAACATTCCTCTTCTGCGTTCCACATTCTACTCGGGAACATTACTTTCTTACAGTCTAGATAAAGGGTTGCTTGGGAACTTGCCAACCTGGAAGGCAGCAATGGGAGCGCATGATAGTTCAATGCAAGCTAAACATAGGGAAGGCAATACAGACATCAAACTGACACTTTCTAGCACTGTTCATTCCTGACATACAGCATACAGCATACAGCATACAGCATACAGCATTCAGCACAAAACTGAGGGGGGGGGGGGAGGGAGGGAGGGAGGGAGGGAGAGAGGGAGAGAGGGAGGGAGGGAGGGAGAGAGAGAGAGAGAGAGAGAATAGTTCCGAAGTTCCAAATTGAGCAGCTGCTGAAAAATGAGCTCCTGTATATATTGAGATTTAAATGGTTTTTTAGAGTGAAGTACATCGAAAAAATCAAAAGAAAACTGCAAGACTCAATAGAAGACAATACAAGCAACAAACCAAAAAGACAGGATTTTGAAAAAGTAACTATTTTTCATAAAATTATACAGTTATCTTAGCTAGCTGAATTGTTAGCTGAATTGTTTACATGTTGCTAAGCAGTTGCTAAGGACTCTCCTGGAAGAAGCTAGCTAGCTTACAAAGAATAACAAAAAAATATCTAGTTAACAGAAGAAAGGAAGACAAAATAAGGACAGAAGAAAAAGGAAAAGAAAAAAGGATAACAAAGTGAAACAGTCCTCTGAAGAAACAAGAGAGCATTATACAAGAAACAGCACTTCTATTGCAACATTGTAGCCAACATCACCAGCGTTGCTATGGAAATTGTTTACCCACCAGACATCCAAACAGAGAAAGCTAAGAAAAGTTTCAAAGGTTTGTTGATGGGACAGAACCATGAATGCCTGTTTGCAGATCTTACCAGTTACAAAACAAGAGCTAATTTAATTTTTAATACCAATCGAGGGAACATATGGAAAAAGGTTATTTGCAACCATTTCCCTTTCTCAAAAAAGAGGGGCATCAGCCAAGGATGTCAGATCAGCATTTTTGAAGAAGCTGACCAGAGCAACACATATCAAACAGTAAACTTATATAATAATGGAACTGTATTGATACAAGGCAATGATTCAAGCCTCCAGGCTTTTGAGAATAGGTTTGCTACCCTAAAAGAAGACGCTGACATCATCTCAGAAAATGAGGAAAAAGTCAAGGAGGGAGATGGAGAAAAGCAGACCCCAATGGTCTCTGTGACCCAGCAGGAAGCCCTCAACGTCCCTTTACCTACCTCACCTGCAGCAGACAGAGTCAAGGACATGACAATTTCAATAAGAACACCTGCTATGCAACGTTTCCACAACACCCTCTCTCTAGTCGAAGCAGAGGTCATAGAACTCAGAGAGAACAAGCTTCAAGAGGAGGACACTGTCCAGAAACTCAAAGAAGAGATGAAACAGTTCAGGGAGGAGAGCAGAGCATCCATAGCTAAATTAGAAAGCAGAATGGACAAGCTGAGTCAGACAAATGATGACCTCAGAGACCATCTGAGCACAACTAGAAAGGAGCTCGAACAAAAAGAGAGGTACATTGACACCCTCAACCGGCAGAGAGTCATTGTGTCCTCTGCATCTAGAGAACATGTCCACCAGCTTGGTACAACACAAGCAGAACCTGAGACCAGCATGGCCTCCACTACACAGCCGGATGACACTGCACCAGCCTACCAGTCTGCTCCAGCCCAGGTCAACCTACCAGCCTCTCAGTCTGCTCCAGCCCAGGTCAACCTACCAGCCTCCCAGTCTGCTCCAGCCCAGGTCAGAATACCAGCTTCCCAGTCTGCTCCAGCCCAGGTTAACCTACCAGCCTCCCAGTCTGCTCCAGCCCAGGTCAACCTACCAGCCTCCCAGTCTGCTCCAGCCCAGGTCAGAATACCAGCCTCCCAGTCTGCTCCAGCCCAGGTTAACCTACCAGCCTCCCAGTCTGCTCCAGCCCAGGTCAGAATACCAGCCTCCCAGTCTGCTCCACCCAGACAATCACCCACAACTGCAATTCTAATTGATTCAAATGGGAAGTTCTTAGTCCAGGAAAGATTATTTCCTAGACACCAGGTGTATAAGTTCTGGTGTCCTACAACTGAGAGTGCAATGCAGCTACTCAGTCAGACCAGGATTGACACCCCTGACAACATCATCATCCACACTGGCACAAACGACCTTCATGCCAAAGGTGAAAATGTATCTGGGGCAGTGAGAAGAGTGGCAGAACGGGCACAGGCTATGTTCCCAACAACCAATATAGTTGTGTCCACCCTCCTACCAAGAAAAGACTTCCCAGAAAAGTTGATCGACAAAATAAATCAACAGATCACTGTGGACTGTGCCTCACTGCTCAACGTCAGAACGGCTCACCACCCCACTCTGACATGTCAACACTTATATGATAATATACATCTTGATCAGGACAGTATCAGAACCTTT